>NW_017307157.1:143871-153806 GCF_000935625.1 Nanorana parkeri
GGGGGGGGGGGACGGGGGTTGTAGTCCTGTGTTGTTCTTTTTAAATCGCCTGAGCCCAGTCCAGAGTCTAGTGCAATGCAGAGCCCTGAGTTCAGTGCGTTGCAAAGTCTTGAGTCCAGTGCATTACAGAGTCCTGAGTCCATTGAGGTATATCTGTGGATATGTTTATGGTGGTGTTAGGATGGTAATGATGTAGATCTATGGAAAAGTTTATGGTAGTAATAAGACGGTAATGATTATTACCATATCTATTATTAGAAATTCTACCTCCACTCCAACCCGGCCCCACCCCCTTTTCCACCCTGGCCTGACCCACATGGCGTACAGTTTATGGATATGGGGGTCTGCGTCGGAAAGTGGGGGGAGGTGGGTGATTGAGACAGGAGGGTTGTGGGGCCCATCAGCAGAATCTTGCCCAGGCCCAATAAATCTTAAAGACGGCCCTGCTAATGCCCCATAAAAGGCCACATCGCTCCGCTTAAAATTGCACACGCAGTACTGCACAGTACAAACAGTACTGTATATAAGTGATGCATACATGAAAGTGGCAGGCAGGGGTGGGGAAGAAGTAGGGGAAGAGGGAGCCTGGGAGGGGGGCTGAGTCGCTGCACCATGGGCCTCTGGGTTATAATTGCCCCCTGGACCAAATGTTGCCAGTTAATGTGCATTAAACATACCTTTCATGAGCTGTTCTGGAGTGAATGGGCCTTGAAAGGGATTTAAAAAAAATTATGCATTGGGTAGGTGTCTCCAGGGAGGGGACTAGGGAGCCGGAAGTTTTTACAAAACAGGAACTAGGCTTTAAATAAAAGGTACCAAAATTGATTTTCCATGTTTGACTACTTTGCAATAACAGCACGAATTTGAAAAGTAAAAATCAATTCCTACGTTGTTTCAAACTGCTCTACAACTCCATGATCATGTCTTCCATTTGACAGATTCAGTACAAAACTTCATGTAGAGAAGAAAGAGATGTCATAGGGTGAAATAAACAATTCTGAATTAGTCCCCAAATTTTAAAGGTCCCTTTGAACCAGTGCAGTGATTTGGGGGTAACAAACTGTGTAATGGAAAAGCTTAATCTCAAAGTAAATGTCCTTTTTCCTGTAAAGATGCAAGAGATGTGTGATTACTGCACCAGAGGACTTCTGTGTGTAGGCGTAGGTGCCTAGTTCAGGCTAAATGAAAGATGCAAACCACACGCGGGGTCTAAGATGCTTATTTTGAATTAGATTGGACAATATGAGCATTTCCTATTTGTGAAAACCTTTGTGAATCTACAGCGTGCGAGAACCTTCAATTTTCAGAATTGATTTCCTAATTGTTTGGTGGCTTGAGAGCATTTAAACAATGCAGCTTGCGGAAATATCAGCTAAACCAAATGCTTAGCAGAGTATAATGAAAATGTCAGGCGCTTCATTAATGCATCACATCTCAGGCATACTCAGTGTTAATTGTACCGTATTCCTCAAAGATGCTGGCAGTTTTTGTAATTTAAAGTAAACCTGTCATGACAATAGTCAGGGCCACCGGTTTCTGAACTCCTTCTGGAAATGCCAGTTGCTTGACTGTTTGTCACGCCTGTATGGACTGAGGTAACGTGGATCGCAGCTGCGGAGGCTTCTCAGGTATGGAACCCTGGTTTCACTCTCAATTTTAACAGAGAGTTAGGGTTCCTAGCATCACAGCCTCAGTTTAAATAATAAGGTGGAGTGGCGAGGGTTAAACCTAATCAAGCTAATTGAGGAGCAGTGGTTATCGTCAATGAACAATGAATTTGCAGGACTTAGATGGTTATACACAGTATTAGCAATGATACAGTCCCCCAGTATTGGTTTAAGCTTTGCAGGTTATAATTCAAAGACAGTCCTGATGATAATGTGTGCGACTGCACTCAGAGTACTTGCGCTTTGAAGTTATGGCAAAATGGGAGTAGCTGGGGGTCCTTGGTGGTGTCCGGTTCGGTTGAGAAGGCTGGAGGGCACAATCTGGAGGCTTTGGAGGGTCCCAAGAGACAGCAGGCGTTCTGACTCAATATTGGAACGCCATGCTGTCTCGTCTGGGCGTTTAAATTGTCCTCTGAAGGGAAGGAGGAGCCGAGGCACGCATTGGTGCACTTCCGCGTTCCACGGTGGAACGCACGCGGTCCCGAAACCCGGAAGTGATGAGTGTGCGCTCCACCTTGGAATGCAATCGGCCCAACGAAGGAGCGGCTGGCTGCCGCATCCTCCGTCCTTGCTGGCTGTTGACAGTGGCGGCCGTTACACTGTTTTTATGACCCACTAGCTTTGGTACTTTCGGGTTGATTCACTAAAGGCAAATAGGCTGTTCACTTTGCTGGGGAATTTTTCCTTAGCTTGATAAATGTAGTGGAAAAAATACCCAATGGCGTGTAAGAATTTTTTTTTTTTTAAATTGTATTTTTGCTTGCACATAATTGGGTGAGAAGAGTTTCACCTCAATCACTAAGCTAAGGGAAAATACCCTTGCAAAGTGAGCAGCCTATTTGCCTTTAATATATCAACCCCTTTGAGTTTCTTACCCAAAACAAGTGTGGAGATCAGGAAAGACAGCAAAAGCCAGAAGCCCTTTTCCGCTTACTTGCTTCAAGTCTGTGACTCAACTAAGGGGTCAGCATCTAAAAACCAGGCCACTAGCGTTTGCCACACTGACGACATGATTCTCTCTAAGTGCAATTTGTAGGACTAAGCTGTGAGTTTGACAACTCAGTGCTGCACATTGCAAAAGACAGCCAGGTGATATGCCATTTCTATTCCAGCAAACATGGCTAGATCAAGGCAGAGTCAGGAGAGGCTCCAACCCTAGCTGCCCCCTTCCCCACCCCCTCAGCAAAAAAAACAAAGAGGGTGCCTTTCCAGCCCCAGCCTGCCCGTTGGAGCTGGACACAGAAATGGTGTATATTTTGCCTTAACTGGTCAGGCAGAGGTCATGCCTGCAACTACAAATTCTGAATTAGATATAGCATCAAGTTAATGCCCTCAATAAAAAAAACAGTACTAAGCTGGTCTAACAATTTCATTTCAATTTATGTGCTTATAAAAACTACAATTCTTTCCATAAAAAAAAGCTTATATTTAATTTTTATCATATGAGCATTCATTCACACATACCATTTGGCACAGGTTTTTGGCTCTGAAATGTTCATCATTTATAGATTACAGTATAGGTGTATTTTTAACAACCGTATTAGCAGTACTAAAAAATAATATGATATAATTAAGTAGAAAAAAAAACACTCTGCATCTCCAGAACCCTGAAAAGGTCAAAATACCCTTATAAACTGTGGTCCAGATTGTTCCAACAAGAAAACAAAATTAATCCTGATTCCCTATGGCAATTGTATGTACCCTGTATCCACATTCTACAATGTTACTTTTATAAATAACAATATTATGTTATGGTATGTATTTTGTCCTTTTAAAACATATCTAACTACTTTAATGAAGGAATCTACTGAGTTGAATAGAGCTGGCTTCTGTGAAGGACCATTCCATATTTTCAGCCTTCCCTTAGAAGAAAACTGTAGCTAAACCTTTTATTTTGGCTTTAGTTCCCTTTTGAGTCACAGGACTACATTTACTAATGTACTCCTGTGACCCAAAGCTACTGCCCGCTATATGCTGACACAATTGTTGGGATCCATCCCCCTGCCTGATTGACAGCTGGATCTGCCTCTCTAGAGCCAGCTGTGCCCGCTCCCTCCCCGTCTGTCCCTTCAGTGAGAGGTGAGGGAAATCCTTGCGGGACTGATAATCACTGCTCCCTGCTCCTATATATACATATATATATATGTATTGACAGATCTTCATTTTAAAACATTACCCCATTTTAATGATGTTGGACTTCTTTAACAAATTACTACTGAAATATTTTAAGTCTTTTATTTCAAAAGCCATAGTGCAAAAAAAAAAACAACAACTTTAAAAGTGTTAATTGTAAATGTGCAGAAATGTCCAGCGTGGAGAAATTTGAGCTGCGTTGCCAAGTTGACTATGCTGCCATTATAAGATAGAGCAGTTTTTCAAATAATGCCTGTTTACAGATCATTTGGGAGTTTCCCTGATCTGCTGTGTACAAGATGGCTTATTTAAATGTATCACTACAAAGAAACCGACCAGTCACTTATCTTCGCAGCTTTTCAAAGGCAGTTTCTTAGAATCCATTAGGAAACGTTGCTTGTCCACTAATGTTTTCATCTTTATGCTTCCAGGTACAGGATGTGTGCATACATATTGTTTATGATTAACCTTTATTGAGATATACAAATGTCATAGCTGACCTCCTTCTGAAAGAAAGACATGCAAAGCTGAAATTGACTGACTACACCACTGAAGTACAATTTTTATTTTTTAGCTTCTCTACGACCCCCCTGACCCAGCCTACAATTCTGCCCTTAATATAATCTGCCACTGGTTGTGTCTTCAGGCTCCCTCCCTATTGGTGGAAAACCCCCTGAGTTTCCTTAAAGAATGGTACAGCATGGTGATGGTGGGAAGCAAGGAATAGTTTCAACTTTGGTAATAAAATTAATATCTGCATAACAGAAGAGAGGATCTGCCAGAGGGAGCTGCTTTCTGGCACTCTACCTCTGACTGAAACCTTGGTTTGGGCAATATGGAAAGGAGTGGAAAAGAGGGAGTAAGTCACTGTTCTGACTTATTCACCTAGCCTAAAGCTCCACCTGTGGTTAAAAATGAGAACATAAAATATGAAATTAAAAATATAATATAGACTGCCTGGCCAAACAAAAGTCACACCCTCAATACAACATTTGGACCATCTTTAGCTTTGATCACGGCACCCATCATTTCAATAAGCTTATACAATCTCACAACATTTATTTCCGTCCAGAGTTGCATTCATTTTTCACCAAAAGCTTGTAGCGATGAAGGGAGAGTTGCACCACTGTGTAAAGTCTTCTCCAGCACAACCCAAAGATTCTCAGTGGGGTTATGGTCTGGACTTTGTAATGGCCATTCCATGTGTTAAAATGATGTCTCATGTTCCCTAAGCCACTCTTTCTTAATTTGAGCCCAAGGAATCCTGGCATTGTCATCTTGGAATATGCCCATGCCATCTGGGAAGAAAAATCCATTGATGGAAAAACCTGGTCATTTAGAATATCTGGGTAGGAAGCTGACCCTATTTTTTAGGCACATAACATTGCTGAACGTTCACTAATTATCCAATGAAAGGCTCACATCTATTTGCTTAGTTAAATCCAGGCGGTGGCTTTTTTGAGGGGCCAGGCAGGGTATAAATATGACATTGAAATATGAATATGCATTACTACACATTGACCAGCTAAAAAAAAACTTTTTTAAATTGCGTTTGTTTGGCATGACCATACTAAATAAGGAAAGAAAATATATACAAATCCACTTCACATTCCCTTTTATTCAGTTTATCAAGATGATCAAAAATCTAATTTCTTTTAATCCAACAAGGTTGTTTTCCATGTTATGGGATACAGATGAGTTCAACGTAAAAGGTTCTTTATGGTCACATTAGATATGTGGTCACAATAAACGACTGTATTGCGCATATTGCAACATTCTATTGTCAACAGCCTGCAAATGTAGTTTGGAAGGTGGAGTTATTTCAAAAGCTGGTGCGTTAAATACAGAATAGAAAAGGTATTGACTGCTCCTCACAAAGTAGATTATTTTGTTGTCGTACTTTACAATGCCAAATCTGTCAGGAAGGAGGAAATGTGCTTTAAAAATAAAAATAAATAATTCATATGTAATGTCCTGTCTTTTACCACATAATTAGTTAAATATAATGGCAATCTTAAATGGTAAGCATACTGAGCCATTGGCTCCATAGTGTTACGACAAATTGCAGCAGTCCAAAAACAATTTTCTCTGCTGTTCTAAATGTTAATTGTTTTCTTATAGTGGGGGGAAATGTGACATTTGAAATCTAACAAATGCAATTTTAGCAGCTCATAAATCTGAGAAAGACACATTTCTCAGCCACTGTATGTGTGAAAAAAGTATGAAACTTGTCCACATACTTTTTTTTTACCTTGGACATTTTCCATGGAGATTAAACATTGAAATATGACTGGGCTCCCATCAAAAAGCAGAATATTAACAGCGCAGATGGTTTTTTCATTTTTATGTAAAATTGCAGATGGGAATCTCATTCGTTTTGTCTGTGTTTATTTTTAAATAGCTGGTAAAAATAAGACACACAATAAAAACACCAAGAATATCTTATCCTCAAGTAATGGATGCTTCCCTAAAGCGTTAGAAGCATTTTGTTGTATTTATGCTGTTACCAAATAGGCAACATCAATAGAAGCACAAGTTCTATTTAATAATGTTTTAAGAAACGCAAAAAAATGTCTGTTTGTAAACTTGCTACATTTCAAAGGCCAAAGCTGAGTTCACATATTGGCGATCCCGGGACACTCCTCCTGGGACCCCGCGATTGTGCACGATTGCACACAGCAATTGTTGCGCAGCCCCATTGCTTTCAATGGCGTTATATCCATGCGGCAATCGAGGAAAAAGGGTACATGTACCTTTATTTGCGACACGCACTGCACAGTTTTTTCAATTGCGATTGTGCACGATTGCATGGGCGATATCGCGGCGGGAACCTGCGCTATCTGTCTGGCACAACTGGGGTGCCATTAGAAAATAATGGCACTGCCAGCGCGATCAGTGGTGGTGTACGATTCCGTGCCCGCGTACCCATACGCACGTTTGTTTGCATGATTGACGCACGGCCACGGATCGACTTAGTGTGATCCTAGCCTAAATCCACACAAAACAGATATGTCCGTCCTGGATGGATACCAGCATGTTACAGAAGAAACTGCCTGTTTGCCTTCACTTGCGTTTTGTTCTTTACACCACCACTGCAGGTACAAATGCCCCTATAGCCTTTATTTATAAATACCACCTCAAATACCGCCTTCCAAAGTGAAAAGGCAAGATACATTACCCCCTCCCTCCAGTCATGCAAACCCTACCTACTAACTGAGCATATAAGCTTTTATCAGCCTTCTAACCCCAGAGGAACCCTTGAAATAATTTTCAGGTCTTAGTAAATTTATCAAGAGTCAGTAGGAAAAATGCCACTTCTATTAGTAGTCAGTGAGGAAAATGTCCCCATTAAAGTGATAATCAAAATTCTACCCTTACAGACAGCTAAAAAGATCATTGGTGTCATGCTGCTGGTTCTGGCAAGTGCTGATCTACTGTATGCAGGCGCTATCAAGTGGGAAGTCAATCAGCCGCAGCTCAAAGAACCCCTAACAATCTATGGAGGAACCCTGGTTGAGAATGGCTGAGATAAACCAAGTTTTAGCAATTCCCATTCCTATTAGGGTCGGACAAGGGTTAGCATTGGAAGGTAGATAGGAGTAACTTCATAATCCATGTGACAAGATGAGACCTTTTTATCAGTACTGCATATATTTTTTTTACAGGTTTGAGTGCAGTTCTATTTGATTTTTTTTTGCAGTTCTATTAGTTCAGATTTGAATGCAGTTTTATGGGCCCATGCAGGACCATCCCTATAATGAAGTAGCCTGAAACGGTTGCATCTCATGGGGGGTGGGCGGCAGAGGGTGGCTGCAGTGTCCGAAGTTGCTCTTAGCAGCCTGTGACACTCTGTATTGCCTCCTGCCTAGCTCACTGACGTCAGCGGTTGCCAAGAGCTGAGCGGGACCTTGTGTCCGGCCGAGCTCCTGGCAACCAGTGACATCAGTGAGCTGGGCGGGACACCAGACAGAGCCACTGACAGCGCAGTCTGGTATCCTCTGCCACCTCCACAACCCACCCCCACCCCTCAGCACTCGTCAGTTCAGTTCATGGACTGAACGGACAGTAGTGCGATGGGTTCATGGACTCCTACAGATCTAGAGTGACACACTAGAGACATTTCCACTAGGTGGGATGCACAGCCGGTAGCATGGAACCCAGCCATTCAAAACACCTTGAAGTGTTGGAAGTTTAAGATTTCGGCTGTGCTTTTAGCTCTGTAAGAGAGCAAAGCCAGGACATAATGGAGACAGCAACCCCCTATTATTAAAAAGGAGCCTCACCCTACCTAGCTAAAATTACATTTCAATTTAATTTTTTTGCAAAACACCTCATCCATATTGATTTAAAAGCAAGAGCATGCTTTTATTTATCTATAGATTCAAGAGAGTGGCTGGTCAAGTGGGCATGCTATAACCAACCTTAGGCATTTCTCTAAGCTAGTTCTTTCCTTTGGACTTAGATTTTCTTGCGTCACATTATAAAATACATTTAGAAGACTCTTTAAACAAAAAACCCAGGTCCAAAAATTTTTTGACATATGGGAATCTTTCACCCAAACCCTAGCTACTGATACCCCACAATCAATAGCACCTTGCTTTCGCTATACAGACATTCCTCGGTTACCGACTTACCTGCTTTGCGACCACTCGCACTTACGACGGACCGCCGATCGACCTCCGACCTTGCGCGTCAGCGTCAGTTCGATGTGTCGCCGCCGGAAGTGATGTCCTCCGATCTTCACTGCTGGTCCCGGTAAGTATTTTCATTGCCCGATGTACAGTACACAACGCTATACAGTACTGTACTAATGCAGTACGGTACTGTATAGAGTTCCTCACTTAAAGGGCTATGGGGTTAAGGCTTTTCCCCATAGTTCTCTCAGGGTAACGGGAGGACACAAACTAGCGTCCTCCCGTCACCCTAAGCTCAGTATACCGCGAGCTACAGCTCGCGGTATACTGAGACGCCACAGTATACCGCGAGTTACTGCTCGCGGTATTCTGAGACGCCGCAGCTGAAGCGGATCCCGACAATCATGTCTGGATCCGCCCAGCTGCGTGACTGACAGCTGGCTCTGCCTATCTAGCGGCAGAGCCAGCTGTACCCGCCCCCTGCCCAGTCCGACCTGCCTGTCAGCGCTGGCGGAGCGGGGAGGGGGGAATCCAGCCCCTCCCCTGTTACGGCAGAGAACTGTGACAGGATCGAGAGGTGAGCGAACGCCGGTATGATTTTGCTCACCTTCCGATCTACTGAGCCGACCTGTCACAGTCTCATTGTCACAGGTCGGCTAGAACTATGAGGTAAGTGAAAAGCACTCACCTCATGTTCTGCTTTAACGACCAATTAGTTTAACGACCTGATCGTAGGAACGGAACTCGGTCGTTAAGTGAGGAATACCTGTACTCAATAGTATCTAACTAGAATACTTACTAATGACCCTCCAATTGAAGCTCCATCCCCTGCAGGAACTAAGTGTATGATCGACTACCACCCGTCAACTGCTTGATTGCATGGTTACTTGATTGACTGATAGACTAAAGATCTTGTTCTTTAATGGATCATATAATTTTAGCTGGACTGTTTTTCTAGTGCTATGTGACTTTACATGCCTGCTACCTATTGGCAAATGTTGCGGCCTTCAATTTGTCAATTGCATTCTCACTTAAAATGTAAATTAAATAAAAACAAATACACTTAGAAATGACCACTACTGACTCTATATTCCATCTATGTGTAGCACCCTGTAAACAGGAGTGCTGTGAAATGTAGTGATTCTCAGACTGTAGTTAGTCTGATATAAATCTGTAGTTATATTTATCTAATTATCCAGAACATTCTATGGATGCTGCATCTGCCTGTTGCTGGGTGTGTTTCTGCCACAGAGCAGAGCAGCCAATAGGGATTGTTCTGAGCTTTTGCATCTCCTGGCCAATCACTGGAAGGTACAGGCCAGTGATGCATGCTGGGAGAGGCTATAAATGCTCAGTGTCTGTCAGGGACCCAGGGGGGGCCTTCCTTGTCAGGTTCGCAGGCGCGGGCATCGGGCACGGGTAGCTCCTCCTCCTCCCCCTGGCAGGGCATCTGACGCTGGTGTGACCAGTGCGCGTGCGCAGGTCGCGCGCCGGGTGCGCG
>NW_017307157.1:154270-155663 GCF_000935625.1 Nanorana parkeri
GCGCGGTACGCAAGCCGCGCGCATGCGCGGACGAGCAAGCATAGTGCGCGCGCACGCCATTTCATGCCACAGGTGCTACTCAGGCTGGGGGAGGACTTCAGCCTTCACCACTTGCCCTCAGCCTTGTGACTGGACTCTGACAGGGGAAGCTTCCTGGTTGCCTTGACAGCCAGGGGGCGGTACTGGGTTCCCTGATTATTTAAAGCCTTGACTCATTGCTGAGTTATTCTACCTCATGGTGAACACCCAGCTCCCTCCTGTGAACCCATTGTTTAAATTGACTTCCCGGCTACCGACCCTTTTGCTTGACCCTTTGACTATGATTTCTGCTGCCGCCACGACCCGGAACATGACCTGTCTCCCCGATTGGCCTATCCTTTTGTACTGCGATTTTTGGACTTTGTTCGTCCCTGCCAAGGGGTTCCACACCTGGCCCGTTACTCCAGCCCTGACATAATAATCTGGAATACCTACGTACTGCCAAGAGGCTACGGCCGCGGCAAGCCAGGTGGGCTCTCTTCTTTTCCCGTTTCACCCTCCAGATTACCTACCGTCCTGGATCAAAGAACGGAAAGGCCGATGCCCTTTCCCGTCTTCACGACTCCGATGCCGTCCTTACGCCTCCAGAAACCATCCTCCCGAGTACCTACTTCCTGGCCACACAACACTCGTTACTCGAAGAGATCCGACAAGCCAGCATGACCGTACCGTCGGAAGCAGCACACCTGCCACAAAGGCAGGGCTTACGTTACCATCAGGGAAAGATCTACGTGCCTGCCTCCCATCGGGTATCGGTCCTGCAGCATCATCATGACCACCCAACAGCAGGTCACCGGGGAGTACGCAACACTTTGGAGTGCGTGCATAGACTGTTCTGGTGGCCTTCTCTAGCGGCGGACGTACGGTCCTTTGTGGGCTCATGTACTGTCTGCGCAATGCATAAAAGACCCAACACTCGGCCGGTCGGCCTGCTACAACCTCTACCCGTGGCAACGGTGCCCTGGAGGGACCTCGCCATGGACTTCGTGGTGGACTTACCGCCTTCCCAGGGCTACACTACGATCATGGTCGTAGTGGATAGATGCACCAAGATGTCCCATTTTATCCTAACTGCCGGCCTTCCAACGGCCCAACGTACCTCAAAGTTGTTTCTACAGCACGTGTTTCGCCTAGATGGACTCCCCTCCTCTATTGTGTCTGATCGAGGTTCACAGTTCACCTCCCGTTTTTGGAACCAATTCTGCCGCTGCCTCCACATCACCCGCAACCTGTCCTCTGCTTATCATCCCCAGTCCAACGGCCAGACGGAGAGGACAAACCAGACGTTGGAGCAGTACCTCCGCTGCTACTCGTCCTACCTGCAGGACGACTGGGTGGACCTTCTCCCTCTAGC
>NW_017307157.1:156756-164346 GCF_000935625.1 Nanorana parkeri
GGCCTTCCAACGGCCCAACGTACCTCAAAGTTGTTTCTACAGCACGTGTTTCGCCTACATGGACTCCCCTCCTCTATTGTGTCTGATCGAGGTTCACAGTTCACCTCCCGTTTTTGGAGCCAATTCTGCCGCTGCCTCCACATCACCCGCAACCTGTCCTCTGCTTATCATCCCCAGTCCAACAGCCAGACGGAGAGGACAAACCAGACGTTGGAGCAGTACCTCCGCTGCTACTCGTCCTACCTGCAGGACGACTGGGTGGACCTTCTCCCTCTAGCGGAACATGCGTACAACCAACAGCAGCATGCCTCTACGGGGCTCTCCCCCTTTTTTGAGAGGCACGCATGCGCGGACGAGCGAGCATAGTGCGCGCGCACGCTATTCCATGCCACAGGTGCTACTCAGGCTGGGGGAGGACTTCAGCCTTCACCACTTGCCCTCAGCCTTGTGACTGGACTCTGACAGGGGAAGCTTCCTGGTTGCCTTGACAGCCAGGGGGCGGTACTGTGTTCCCTGATTATTTAAAGCTGGTCAGAGCCTTGACTCATTGCTGAGTTATTCTACCTCATGGTGAACACCCAGCTCCCTCCTGTGAACCCATTGTTTGAATTGACTTCCCGGCTACCGACCCTTTTGCTTGACCCTTCAAATACGATTTCTGCTGCCCGCCACGACCCGGAACTGGACCTGACTCCCCGATTGGACTATCCTTTTGTACTGCGATTTTTTAACTTTGTTCGTCCCTGCCAAGGGGTTCCACACCTGGCCCGTTACTCCAGCCCTGACAGTGTCAAAAACTGTGGAAGCAGCACACGATAATCTTCCAAAGACATTCAAAATGTATTCCGCATGCATCTGTACAAAGCACAACTTCTGACGCGTTTCTGACTTTATCGATCTGAGTTGTGAACTAACACCAACCCCACTAAAAGTGGCGTCAGTGGTTGTGCTTTGTACAGATGCATGTGGAATAGAGTTTGAGTTTCTTTGGAAGATTATCGTGTGCTGGTTCCATAGTTTTTGAGCCTAATACTCCGGAAGAGAGTCATCCGTGCACCGAATGTGAATTGCAGGGACGCATGATAGGGGTGAGCTGTGCGCTTCGTGTTTTCAGTATAAATGCTCAGTGTGGCTGATGTAGCAATGAGTCTCCCTCCCCCAGGCCTCCCTGGGGGGAGGCTGCTGCTGACTGACTGAACTGGCTGTGCCTGAAGCCTGGGGACTAGTCTTACACTGAAACTGGGGCCCAGTGGCCAGCTACTGATACTTTAGACAAACATAGACAAGGACTTCTGAAGCACTGCTTTGCCTAGTGTTCTCTGCACAGATTGCCATGTCTGGCTTAAAGGACCTAGTCTGTGATGGCTGCAGTTACTCTGTTCTATTGTTTAAAGAAGTCTACCTTGTCCTGGATGTGCCTGACTCTAACCCTCTCTCCCTGAAGTTCAGCAATATAACAAATTCAGCTTCAGCTTTTATCTACTGTCTGGATTTCGCTTTATTGGTCGCCACTGTTGGTGGTAAGTGCTATTGGGGCAGCAGGTTACTAGAAATCCCTAGACAGGCTATGGAAGACCCATTCATCCAGTGGCTCCTTAGGGGGTGAGCGCTACATATCTATCTATCTATCTATCTATCTATCTATCTATCTATCTATCTATCTATCTATCTATCTATCTATCTATCTATCTGTCATTTACAAATTCTTAAAGGATATGTGCACTTCCAAACAAAGTGCACCCCTGACCTAAACGATTCCACCCTTCCCCTCTGCAGATCTGTATTAATGGGATACAGTGGGCATGGTTCCTCTATTGCTTCCATCCAGCGCCACAATGCTGCCTCTGCTTGCAGCATCTGCACATTACAGCCCCATAGACTTCCATGGGGCCACCTCCCGGCAGGCAGATGGACTTGGCCAGGACAGGGAGATTTGCAGTGCTAAATGCCAACAAACAGCAAAGCAGCAGCCCTCAGATTTCAGTAAGTATAGATCTTGGAGGGCAAGGGTGGGATTGTTTAGGTCAGGGGGCAAAGGTGCACCTATATTATAAAAGCTTTGGAGCTCCCCATTCCCCATCCCCAGTCTGCTCAGAACAGATGGACATTGTAATAGAATACATTATCTTTTATACAGTTTATTCAAATCTATTCTGGTGCAAACATTGAAAAACTGTGCAGACTACACAGTCTATGACAATCATAATCAATACAACAGTATCTGCAAACCGAGTAATTTGTTTGTTGGCAAATAAGATAAGTAAGTCACTGCTCACATAAACATTCTATAAGGTAAATAAGGCTTTTGTTCAAATTCCATCTCCTTTGCTTTCTCAGTGTAATAATACCAGCGTGGTTTCCATGGCAACAGCAGCTCGTTACCCAACAGGTGAAGAGAAAATACAGAGATGGCCAGGCAGGAGATGCTCATTCCTCTCCTTGTTGTAACCCTATAAGCTTCATTAAGGATTCCTAGTGCAAAAAAAATATGGGTGCCCTATGTCATAGCTTCCAACCAGGTTCTGGATTTTTGTTTTTGTATCGGCTCAAACACATGGGCATTTCCTTGCGTTTACTGTAAGTTTTTTTCAAATAAAAATGTCTGGTAAAATTCAGTACTGTAAGGCTAAATCAACTAAGATATAACAATCATTATGTGCCACTATGATCGACAATAAGAGGCTACAAATAAAAAATTACAATTCCATGGATGAATATAGAAACTGCAAAATAACAAATGCGTTACAGCTTGATGAATTAAGACAATTTTCTGCTCAGCTTACACACTTTTAAATATGTAGTTAACCAGTTGAGTCCTGAAGCCTTTCTCTCCCTAAATCCCTGTGTTTTCTTTTCCTTTCGGCCATGTCTTGGTTCCGAACATTTTATCTTTTAGGTTTTGTAATTTACCTTAATGTGATATACATTTTATTTCCAGGACAGATAGGGCCTCAATTTGGTAGCAAATATGGATACATGTATTTTTATTTCCTTGTTTTTTTTATTGGGAATAAATAGTAAATATAAATAAATATATATAAATATATATTATAATAAATATACATTTAAGAAAATGCATTTTCCTGTAATTTTTCCCAAAGTAATATTTACATAATTTGAGCACCCCCATATATTTACCCCTAAAATATAATCAACAAAATTGGCTGAATAAATTGATATCACATTATGTAATGTAGCGGAATGGTAAAGCTCAAAGTGAATATATGTGTTTTACAATAGGAGAGCTTTATTCCCATTTCAACACTACATTGTGACACATGCAGGGGGAAAAATGGTTTGCTTAAATTGTTGGGGTATCAATAAGATAAGATTAGGTCTGGTGGATAAGGGCACAAATTAGCATACAAGTAACTTTTTCAGAGGTTTTCTAACCCTAAAAATTTGAATAAGATTGTGTTTACATATTGAAGCATTTAATGCTTGCACGGGGAACGAGCCCTGGAGAATAATCTGGGGAGGGAATATTTTTATTATTTTCTTAGTATATAGATCCAATCATCAAGCAATAGATTACTATAGTGGTGATCTGTTGCTGCGGAGAGGAGCTGTATTCAGAGGAAGTGTCATGATGTCACAGAAATATTTTGCATTCTGTTTACATTTGCTTATACAGTTCGCTTTACAGGAGCATGAAAAGCACAGGAGCTGATCATTTTAGCTCCTAGGCTTAGTAGCACTGGGTCCCAGTAGTCAGAGACAGCCAGGTGTCCTAGCGCGTGTGCTGAAGGGGGCCCCCAGAAGCTGCTAAGACCAGTCACTATTTTAAAATGGCACTGGTACAAATTACCACTATGCCAGCACAGTTTTATAATGGCAGGTGGGTTGTTAGATTTCTTTACTTTGTAACCTTTTTCTTGGGAAGATCAGTGTTGCCAATTCATTATGTATTGAGGTTTTTACTTATTGTTCATATTGATGTATTTATTATGGTCAGGACTAAAAAAGTAAATAAAAAATATATTTTCTTTAGTCATATAAATATGAAATATTCCTAGTAATATTTTTTATTCTTCTTTTAAGTCAGCAGGTGGAACTTTTCAGGCAGCACATTACTTATAGTGTTCTGTCAGCAGTCAGCCTTTCTACCCAGCAGCAGCAGCAGCAGCAGCAGCAGCAGCAGCAGCAGCAGGCTCTCAAAGCTGAATATTAACAAAAATGTACCTTATTTGTGCATAACTCGGCTGTAGATCCTCCAATCATCTCTGAATTGGTGCCGACACTGTCCTTCTATCTGGAGGGGGGCTACTTTTGTTCCCCATGGTCCCTATGTGTGTTGTAAAATAGCCACCGCTCTAAGCTCACTCCCGTGATAGACTGCAATCTCAATACAATTAAATAAAGTAAACATAAACAAGAGATTGTAGTCCATCACAGGAGCGAACTTGGACTGTAGATTGATGTGACATGGTTCTGGTTGGCAACCTTCTCTCTCTGACAACATACAAAGGTGTTGTATGTAAACTGGGCCTCCATTTTCACATGCTGGGACTTGGGGGCTTGTGGACATGCTAATGCCATGACAAATAAGCAAAAATAAGACTCACAACTGATGGATCAGAATTTGTACTGTTAGATGAGTAACAGATTTCTTATTGCTATAAGCAGAAATTTAAAAATAAAATCCACTGACTATACAGTTCAAACATCCCTAGCCCACGCCCTCGTCATCTGACAAGTCAAGTGAATGATTGGAGGCGACGTATGTTGGTAGTTGCAGAACCTCTTGGGAGATCAGTGTGTCAGTCGCTATTCTGCGCTGGTACTTTGTGATGCAGAACAGTGACTGACAGTTTTGCTTCCCCTGAGATTCTGCTGTATCTAAACTGGATTCTCAAGTAAACACAAAGCCTGACAATTTCCCTGATATCCTTCAAGCCACACCATGAGGGAAGAGAATTTATCACTTAGTTGCCAATCTGCTTTGAAAAGTCACCTGGGTGGATGACATTTTTTTGCCCCTTTGTCTTTGCAAAAAGTTACTTTTTACATAAAAAAATGTGAACAAGCAAAGAAGAATGATGTGAAACCTCGCGCCACTACTCTAATCAAGTAGAGCTTTTTTCACATGGCATGCAATGAATAACAGGAAACAATATGGTATACTGCAGCATTAGTAAACTTTCACCATTCATGTATCACCCTGTCTTCTTTAACAGACTCACACAAAGGTGGTTTATAGTTTCTTTTTTTGGGGTTTTTTAGATTTCTTATTTTCCACTTACCATATGCTGTATGCTTTAATGCTTTACCCACTTAGCTGGATGAAGGGTAATAACTGCCACAGTGTCAATCACTTTTTTGTATGTTACTCTCAGTTATAACATGTTCAGTATGGTGTTTTAATTTTCAAAATGTCATGGCCGCCATTTGTTTATGGTGGCTACCATGACAACTGGTCTTAATATATGCGCTCAGTTAAGCTCCTGTCTCCACACCCCTGATGAAGTCACGCCCTTTGACGTAACGTACGTAGGGTGGAGTAGAGGAGCTGAGCAATTTGCACACAGTGTCTGTGGCTGCTTACAAAATACCTCAATTTTATCTATGATTTGTGAGTAGTATTCCCCTTTTTTTAATAAAGTCTAGTATCCTTTTAAAACCATCTGCACTACGAGTTTCCACTTTTTATTTTGTTTGATGCATGGGCCATTCGGATGAACTGTCTGTTTCCAACTCCTGAGACTGCAAGAGAGTCTGTACCTGAGAGGAGGTAATCACTCGGAGGTATTCGGCATCAGGTGCTTCCTCTACCTGTTTTGAATTAGAGGAACTGCGCATACAGACCCTGGTGGGTCTCTGCTAAAGGTGAGGTGCATTCCAGAAGATTTCTTTGTTGATGGTCACAGGAGACTAAGTTTATTCTACATCCAATGTTTTATCTTCTATTTACTTAATGGACTATTGAAGATCCAGGATCATGGACATTTTTTAACCATTTATTATTTTCACTGGAGTGCAAGTTACACACATGCGTTTTTCTTGTCGGTATTCTTTGCACATTGCATCACATTGATTCACAGTTAATATTTAGTGCATTTGATTTTTCATTATGGATATTTTGTAGCAATTACTTTTACACTAAGGTGCATGTTATATACATGCGTTTCTTTTTTGTTTTGCACTTTTTACACATTGTATCACATTACTCCAAGGTCAGCATCTACTATAACTGACACTTTGCGGTCTCATTCACACAGCGCGGCTTTTACCATTAATTTCATACAAGCAAAGAAGAATGGATGTGCAAATACAGATCTCAGATTTTACAGTCCAATCACTGAAGGGTAACAGCACTTTGTACATATAGGGGCACTGATAAAACTTCTATATGCTTTTTTATTCTTTCCCCAAGAAGCTCTGATGAGTTTATTACTCGTAACATCCAGCTGAGCACTTTTAAACTTTTGGCTTTTTGATTATACATATAAAGGGTATCTATGGTCAAAAAACAAAAATAAGTATGTATTTCTATATTGAATTTCCATACGTTCTATCCCACCCATAATAACCATATTGCTCTAGAAGTTTGTAAACCTTCTTATTGAAAATGCCATATGATATACTTCCTCAGTGCACTGACACAGACTTCCTTGTGTCACAGCTTTCACAAAGCCTGCCTTCTGAGCTACAACTTAAGGTCTGAACAATGCAACATTACCATTGTTTGCTAGAAGCAATGCATGATGGGATATGTAGTCTTGAGAAATTGAGACAGCCCTGCTTCCTAGGCTCCAATGCCCCTCCTGCAGGCCCAGGATTGGCATTGCAGGTATCAGCAGATAGAAGGGAAAGAGAACAGTGAACACCCATTTGCTGAACTCCTCCCTGCTGAATGAACCCAGAAGCGATGATGATTTTGACAATTCTGGATTCTGAGCTGTCATTCCCCAGCCAATTTGTGCTTGAATGGACTGCAAAGGTGATATTAGGCGTCTAAAATTTGACATTAGGGGTCTAATAGACCCCTAATGTCGCTATAAAGAAGACCTGACACCACTAAAGTGCTATTACATAGATCATTTGTGAGCCCCCTATGTAATAGCAATACAGTTAAGTAAAAAAAATAAAGTTTTCAAAAAAATTAAGTTAAATTAAATACATTTAAAAATACCCCAGAAAGAGTCTTAAAGTCCCCACCACTGCATACACGCACATACTAACACAAACGCATTAGATATTGCTGTGCAAACCAGAGTTGAAAGCAATAATTCTAGGGCCACTAAAAGTGTTTAACTCTAAATTGATGATCTGTACAGGCTTTTAAAGCATCGCCTATAAACAATATGGGGTACCATAGTTTTTTCCATTTCACGGGTGCACCCAATTTTGAAGCTTCGCATACATGGAGCAACCACCTTTTTTATATTTTACCAAAAAAACGGAAATATATTGCGTTTCAGTGCACTAAGATTAATGGTGTAAAAGTGTACCTTTATTGAAAATGTGCGTTTGACAAACAGTTGCTCTAATATCATGCAACATAAAAAATGTTAAACTGCTGCAATTGTATTCTACAGGGTCTCTGCTTTCAGGAAATAAATAACTCGGGGGGGGGGGGGGGGCGGGAAC
>NW_017307157.1:165028-198426 GCF_000935625.1 Nanorana parkeri
GTGGGGGGGGGGGGCCGGGGGGGGGGGCGTCAAGTAATTCTCAGGCCTAAACTGTGGATTTTACCGTGTGCAATAAAAGCAAAAACGGCCCCAGCAGCAAAAGAGTTACAAATAAACTGGGCCTCATGTATCTCTCAGTTCTGCTATAACCTTGTAAAAGTTGTAGTGACATCATTACCGTGCTGCACATATCGTGTGCAGAGAGCAGAGCTTTGGGAGGGACCCATCAGGCTCCACCCACTATAGGCTGCCTGCAGAAAACTACAGGAAAGGGTTATAAGGGGTGTCAAGACCAGTCACCCTGCACAAGGAGAGAGCAGCAGTGACTGGTCTTTATTACAGGAAGCTCCTGTAAAGAGACAATATTTAATGCTGTATTACTGCACAGATCTGGAAGAAATACACAAAGCACACCAAGGATACACATGCCTCTTGTATTTAGATATTATTTACTTATCCCGGAGTTCAGCTTGAATTTGTGGTCTTTTACATCTGCTTGTAGTTCAGCTTCAACATGTAGTTCAGAGAAAGATTCTGTAAAATGTATTATTTGTTAATTAAAGGTTTAATAAATGAATTCAATGTCAATTAAAATGAAAAGGAATAGTAAAAGTGTTTCAACTGAATCTAATATGTATTTCTAATGCCTTCCTATTGGAAGCAATTGGAAAAAAACATGTCCATGTGCTTTAAAATAACAATCTGCCTTCTTGAGCTGTGTTAATGTTACTGACATTTTGAATGTAGTCTGTTTTTATTATTCTGTATGGCTTTAGTAAAACTATGGGTTTTGCAAAGTTAGACAAATACTTATTCGAGATGTTTTGGACTTCTTGTGTTACAAAGTCTCATGCAGCAGCTGTAGCATACAGTAAGGTTCCTGATTTCACTTTTAGCTGCAGTGACCACCTCCATGTCTGCATGCATTATTAATGCAGATGTCCTTCAACACAGTATGTTTGTAGTTACATATGTGATTCCTATTTAAAACAATTTAGTGTGACTTGTGAAATTATGAAGCAACATCTGCAAGGTGATGTGATGTGAATACGGATGAGCTCAGGTTTGAACCAAACCCAGTCAGAACCTGATCTCCTTCGAACATGGAAAAAACTCCTCCTAACATGGAAGGAAGCTCCTTTTGCTGCTGCCCAATCAGCTGTGGCAGTGGAATTCCCCGTCTGCAACTTGATGTAAGCAAAGGGCCACCCTTTGACCTTATATGGCCATATGGCTATATTTGGTCAATAACATCGACATTAACCTAATATGACCATGTGGCCATATAAAGTCAATGCTCACAGCACAAGCATCCCACCTCTTTGTTTATGTGCAGCTGCAGGATAGGAAATGCTCCAGCCCACAGCTGATTGGGTATTTAGCCCATAGCACTTTAGTGTTTGGAGGAGCTCAGGTTCAGACTGGCTTGAATCTGTAATGGTGATCTATAGAATGTCATGGATATAAGAACTTTAAAGGGAAATTGAACTTTGAAACCTGTGCCCAAAAAAAGGCAGACAGACCAAGAACTTGTCATTAGTATTGCTTGTGGTCTCCCTGCAGCTGATATTGCCTCCATTACTGACTTACCATGCCTTGCTCTGTACTGTGTCTCTGTATTGTGGCAAGTTGGCAACTATCTTGATAGAGGCAGGGCTTTGCTTCCTCATGTGAGAGTCTCTAGAAAGGAGAACAGAGAGCAGCACAGTAGTAACAAATCTCAGTCCAAAATCACCTGATCACCTGAGACTAGCAGTTAGAGGCAGCAGTGCCTTAGATCTCACAATGCAGATATCAGACTGTAGACCCAAGAATGCCTAGGCACCCTCACATACCAGGAAGTGCAAATTTTTTTCAGGAGTAACTTAAGACAAAAAGTCAATTGTTCAGGGTACTGCTTAGATACAGCTAGCATTCTAAATGTTCCCTATAACATAGCAAATCCTCACTTTTTGGGTGAATACAAAAAATATCTATTAATTACTGATACTTTGTTACACATAGGTATTTTAAAAACTACAATGTGTCTTTATTTTAAACTTAGCTATGTGGATAAATGGATGCCATGTAATAAACATCAAAATGGTGATACAAAGTCTAAACAATATTAAACCAAATGAAAAATAATAGAAAGCTTAGCCAGCCACAGTCCAGAATGACTACAAATCAGCCTTGCAGCTCTTCTCAAAAGCTAAGGAAGGGATGCACTCAGCAACTAAAAAACAGAAGTAAAGAAGAGAGCACCGGCATAGTGTAGAGGTTTCATTTATTAAGAAATTGATGCATGTGGGGAGCAAAGGCTGGGCATGTAGGCATGTAGTACAATCCAATAGAAGAGCTACTGTAGCTCAAATTGCTTAAAAAGTTAATGTTGGTTTCAATAGAAATGTGTCTGAAAACACAGTGCATCACAGTTTGTTGCATATGGGGCCGCATAGCTGCAGACGTCAGGGTACCCATTCAACCGTCAAAAGCACTTACAGTGGGCACGTGAGCATCAGAATTGGACCACAGAGCAATGGAATGGGTGCATGTGTGTCACTTAACTGGAGACATGTACCACCTACTTAAAAATTGTTGTTGACCAAGTACACCCCTTCATGGAAACGGTATTCTCTGATGGCAGTGGCCTCTTTCATCAGGATAATCCACACTGTAAAAATGGTCCAAGAATGTTTAAGGAACACAACAACAAGTTTAAGGTGGTGACTTGGCCTTCAAATTCTCCAGATGGTAATCCAATCAAGCAATTGTGGAGTGTGCTGGAAAAACAATTGTAATCCATAGAGGCCCAACCTTGCATCTTAAAGGTTCTGCTACTGACGGCTTGGTGGCAGAAACCACAGCATACCTTCAGAGGTCTAGTGGAATTCATGCCTCAACGGGTCAGGGTTGTTTTGGCAGACAAAGGGGGACCCACTCAATATTAGGTGGGTGGTCATAATATTATAGCTGATCAGTGTATGTATATATACAGTAAACTCCCCATTATCCGTCATCCACGGAGATTGGTAGATTCCGGATAAATGTAGTTTCTGGTTGTTTGAGTTTTACTAATAAAAATAGGTCTAACTAATGCCATATCATAACATAAACTCTGTATTGACTTCATATTAATATTGAAATGCAGTAATCAAAAGCAAATTAGGACAAATAGACACACAATCATTTCCAAGATAATACATGCCGCAGATCAACAAAACAGTGAGTAGACAAGGGATTGTTTTTTTTTCTGGTTAGATGACAGTTTTGGTTAGTTGACTACCGGATAACTGAGAGTTTACTGCATATATTTGCCCATTGATTTGCTTCACTATTTATTGGATAATAAAAAAGGCTTTTGTGACCTCTATTAGAACGCTTAGATGTTTCATGCTTTGCTGTGCACTCGTATTTATGATGCTGCCGCCTGTACTGACCACCCTTCCTCGCATTGGTTCTAATTTCTCTTCGCCACTCCATACATTCCCCCAGTGGCCACATTTGTGTAAGGTTACTTACATGCCTGTAGCCACGGTCACCTTAATTTATTGCTTCAATATGTATATCAAAGGTGTCTTACGTCCCCATATTCCTGTAAGCATTAGACCTGCTGATGAGTATGTTGCCTTACGTACCTTTCATACTGTCATTTACGCCACATGTATACTGTTTTACTTTTTTTATTTTTATTTTACTTCATGTCTTCTTTTATTGTTTGTTTTTAAAATGTGCAAACATAATAAAACTTCTTGCTATAAAAAAAAAGGCTATTGTGGCCAGTTTTAAATTTAAGTCCAACATTTCTGGTATTACTCCAGGCTGGGCTATTGAAAGGAAGCAAAAAAAAAAGTATTTGATTAATTATTCAGTTATGAGCAAGTTCAACAAAAACAGTCCAAACACCTTCCAAATGGTCAAACTGAACAAGGCAATACATGTGGTGAAGAAAAGTGACAAATAGGGCTCTAATAAATAAAATGTTAGTATAAAAATTTGAAATCAAAAATGGTAAATGCCCAGTTTAATCAGGAATAAATAAGCCCGTAATGTTTATACTTTTAACACAAGGTAGATTCATTCTCTGTTGGAACTTGAAGATTTTAACAATGTAATTTTTCAAACTAATTTTTATTTTCCTTTTTGCCATCCTAGTTACTTCTTATATAATCAGTTATGCACAATACACTTATAATAGATAACATTTAGAAACTGAAATGACACTATGCCATTTGACATGTTGTTTTAATGAATAAACAATAACTGTAATGAATTCATTATATACTTTTCCACCCACATAAGTTGTTCCATGTAAGAAAATAGATGGTATTTTTTTTTACTAAAAGTGAAAAAAAAATCACATAATAATACAAGGTCTTCAACATAATGCCATTTCTACAATTTTGATGCTAATTTTAATAATATATTCCACCCTCAGAATTTTCTTTTTATATATTTGTGTATAATAAAGGACTGTTTTATAATAAAAGAAAAAACATCAAAAATTATTTTGTCATACACTTCCTTTGCCTGAGTATACAAACTAGGTAAACCACATTAATATTATTAATACTACTACTACTTATATTAATAGTAGTAATGTTATAGTGCCTGCAAATTAAAGGACATATATACAAAGATTATATTTTTCCATAAGTAATGTTTTATCTCAATCTGACTTTATTGAAGGTTTTAATTACAGCACAAAACGGCAAATAGACAATTTAACCGAAAACAAAAGAAAAAGATAAAATCACAAAAGAAAGAATGGGTATATGGATGGTTCCGTGGACATCGTCAGCATTATATACAACAGCATTCGAATGGTAAAATAATATCAAAATAGACAATAGTATAGACATCCCATCGTATGGCAGAGATCATAAGCATCATTATAGACCAATGCATATTCCATATCAACCCTCCCAAATCCCACATATCGTGAGTCCTAAGGACATGGCAGGGAGAGGACTGGAAAAGCGAACATATTGCACACTGCTGGCTATAGTAATCGAAGGAGGGATGACTAGTATCACTTGTAATAGAAGTAGTAGTGGGAAGAACAAGGAAGAAGGGCACATGAAGAAGGAAGAAGAGGAGGAAAAAAGAGACCAGGAGAAGCATAAGAAGTGTCAAGCCAGGAGTCGACGGACTCCTACCCCCTGCCAGGTATCATGGAGAAAGGGCTGCCAGGAAACCGTCCGATGCTCGGAAAGCAATCCAGGCAGACCAGGTGTGGACATATTTGTCTCCAGCATCACGTTCTCCTGCCAAAAGGCCTTCCAGGTCAGTGATACGGTCCATCTCCACCACCCATTCCGCAAGGGTAGGGGCCACCAGTGTTCGCCAGTGGTGTGGGATAACGGTCCTGGCCGCTGTAAGGAAGAGCCACAGAAGACCCCCTTTCGCCGAATTGAGCGATCCAGGGATCATGGACAGCAACAGAATCTTGGGGTCATTTGCAATCACAGCACCCATCACTCTGAGGTACATTCCCAACATCCCCTGCCAGAACCTTTGGAGTAGAGGGCAGCTCCACGAGATATGTGCCATATGACCTGGAGAGTTGTTACATCGTCAACAGGCGGAGGACCACAGGGCATCTGTACCATCTAGTGAGTATTTTAAAATTCTTCTCATTGGGCTTACTGGCGATGGAGAGGGAGTGAGTGAGAAGAAATTACTTCTCCCAGTCAGCAATCGCAATGGGAGCTCCCAGTTCGAGTTCCCATGTGGCGGTATGGGTAGCCAGAGCTGGGAAAGCTAAGAGGGAGAGGATGGAGTAGATAAGGGAGACAGCGTGAGGCGGAGGCAAATAGGCCCGAATAAGGGGGTCAAAGGCCATCAGCTCCCCATCGAAGCTGCACGGCCCGTCGAAAGAGGAAACAAAGGAGCGGAACTGTCCCTCTGTTCACCAACCCCCGGGGCCTGTACTAGAGCGAGCTTCTGTTGCCAGTGTTTGATCCCGTAACGCCGAGATCACCCGGCGATGAGAGGCCCTTGTCCATCTAACAAAGGAGGTTCTGGTCAGGGCAGGGGGGAAGGCTGGGTTCCCGAATAGAGTGATCATCGGGCTATAAGTAATGTTTTAAGGGAAACTAAAATAGTTTAGGGTCAGTTTTGTGTTAATATTTTTATTTTATAGGTTTTTTAACTGATGATCTTTAGCTCTTTAAGTTTTCTACAGAGAAAACACTTCTTTCAGACTGTTTATGTGTAATTGAATCTCCATATTCTCTCTTCACAGAAAAGGCAGGGAGGCAGAAGGAGGGGAGATGAGCCACTCCTCCCTCTGACATATACAGCCATGTATGTAGATTAGAGCATGAGCTTTTGAAGTAAACATCTGACTTTTGGACAGAGTCGGGAGAGAAGTAAGGGGGCTGCAATTGAAGGCCTGCTTCTGAAAATGCTAGATGCGTGGCTGTGTCCGTCTTCAGTATGTTTTAGTTACAGAAATAAGTGTCAGCAACAACAACCTATCTCTATATTTGTCCCGGGTCTTCGACAGTCAGGAAACTAGAAAGCTGGAAGCATAATTCAGTTATAGCAGCCTTCATTAACCACTTCAAGACCAGGTGTTTAGACCCCCTTCCTGGCCAGGCCATTTTTCAGTGTTACAAAAGAGATGTCAATAAAAAATGTTTCAGGGCAAATTAACAGAATACAATTGGTCAAGTAACATAGTAACGTATATAAAAACAATACAAGTAAAAACACATGTTAAAACATATTTTGAAATCATGGTAAGAAGGAACTCCTCATTGTTCCTAAACCAAAGGGAAACAGGAGGTCAGGAAAAGGAAAGAATACAGAAGAAAGAATAGGGGAGAGGTATAGAGGGGGAAGGAAATTTGGGTATTCGGTGGTCCAATGTCCTCAATGGTGCAAGGACAATTCAACATGAAAAAGGATGTCAACAGCAATTAAAGCTCAACAAGAAGAGTATAAAAAAGTGACACTGTAAAGATGACAACCATGCAAGGCATGCCGAAATCCTCTCATTAATAAATATCCAGTGCAGCCTCCGCTGCACCTCTGCTAAAGGAAGCAAATCTGATTTCCATGATTTTGCAATAGATGATTTTCGCTGCCATGAGAACAAAAATTTGCAGTGGGATTTATTAAGTCGTTCTGGAGGGTAATTAGGGTCTCAAGTGGAGTAGCCCATAGTGTGGTTCCCAAAATTGCAGATAGAAAGTCATAGACCTGTGCCCAGAACCTCTGTACTCTAGGGCACTGCCACCAAACTTCTGCACAGCCTGGAAAACACATGTGACCTGGAATTATTTTTTCGTAAGTGGCTGGGTGCTAAATACCACCAATATAGGAATTTATAGTTTGCCTCCTGGGATCTTATGTTTTGAGAACAGGCCTTTGTGGTCTCCCACACTTTCTTCCAAATATCATTGCCTGTGGGTGTCCCGATATCTCTTTCCCAAGCCAGCATATACTCTGGGGGTGGGGGGGAGAAGATCCCATGATTAAGCTATTATATAGAAAGGAAATCAGACCTGGAGCATGAGGGTTTTCCTTACAGAATAAATATTTTGTGGTCCCTCATTATAATTTTTTTTGTGCACAGAAAGAAAAAACAAAAGGGGAAAATTAAAAGCGACAATACACAAATAGAAATTAAACGCATACAATATAGGAAAAAAAAACACGTGCAAAGAATGCTAAATTAAATAAACCAAAATAACCCCCCCCCCCCCACCCCTCCTAGGAACAAAAACACCATTTAAATTTAAAATAATCACTTCCACAGCTTAATGAGAGAAAAAGTTTAAAAGTTTTTGATGATGGCAAAATTAGTAATTTCACAGCCAAATCCATTCTACCAAACTCACTACCCTCATCCCTAGCTGAGAACTGCTACTGCTCTGGGAAGTGAAACTGAGTTCAGTGAACATAACCCTAACTGTTACTGATGGTCTGATGGTCATTTTCACCTCCTCCTTATCATTTGGACAAGGGGTGCAGTTCTTACATTTTCAGCTTGTGTAAATGTAATTTTTCCAAAACATTTCCAATGGCAACCACAAAGTTTTTCCTAGGAAAGGTTTCCTTTAAAAATGCATCACAGAGTTTTGATATGCAAAAACTTATAGTAACCAATTAGATTTCGGCCTTTAGCAATTTGCAGCAGAACAAAGAAAGATGATTGCTGAGCAGTTGCTGCGGGCTACTGAATTTTACCCATCACTGGGTGCCTAAAAAAAACTATTACTGTAGTGATTTATTGGGTTGTGTGACTTAGATAACGTAGAGAAAACAATATTTGTTTCAGAGCAGTTGAAAACAAGAAGTAAAGGTGTAGGAGTGTATGTGTGAGTCAATGGTCTTGTAGAAAGTAACTGTGTACAACAGATGTCATCTTAACTTGGAGCATGGATATCATCCAAGAAGAGGGAGGAATCTGTGTGGCAGGTAAGCTTATAAATAAGGAAAAAGAGCTATTACATTATTTTCCCCCAGAAATGTATTATTTTGTTCTATGGTGCTACATTGGAAAAAACAAGTAAAAACATACCAAATATGTTTTTTTTCTCCAACAGGGGTTACACCTTAAAGGATATTTAAACCCTCCTGTTTTTTTGCATATATCTACTGCTAGCATATATTTACAAGCAGTAGATATATGCACCAAGTTTTTTATAAAAAAAATAAAAAATAAAATGCTCAAACAGCAGTTTAGACTTACCCTGTGTTCTGTGCGCGGTCCCGTGCGAAAATGAGAAATTTCTCGAGCGGCTGCAAAGGATCTTGGGGCACGCGCATGCGCAGTTCTAATTTTCGGCAGGGACGCGACGAGGGACGCAAGGTAAGTCTATGGTCGTGTGCACCCGCATGCAGACACCGCTGGATTGGAGGGACAGAGCAGTCAGCGCTGGATCGGAGAGCCGCCGCACCGCTGGAGAGAAGGCTGAAAACATCAGGAAAGAAGAGGAAGATCGGAAAAAGAGACATCATTTAATGTAAATGTAGACATTAACATTGGGGGAGGGAAAACATTTTTTGCCTTTAGTTCCACTTTAATGTGAAACTACACCCTCCTATCCTTTACAGCCAAGGAAGGTTCCATCTTAGACCCCATTTGGATTGCAGTTGATCAGCTATGACACCAGCCATTTGAGGGTTTGAAAGGTCCATTGAGAGCTGAAATAAGCACACTGGCAGCCAGAGTGATGCCTTGAAAGTAATCATTTTGGGAAACAGTGAAGGGCCCATTCACACCAAAATCGGAAGGAAATTGCAAGTCAACAGGCTTTTGACTTCCGTTCCATTCCATTGCATTTGTTTTCTCTTTTCTGCTACTCTTTATTTTAAGTGACATGTCCTGAGTGGACACAAATCTATATATTGTTTTACTTTCCTTCTCTTGCATTGCATTGCGATTACATCTCTTTTTGTTCTGTTACATTCCGTTACATTGCGCTCTACTTTTTGTCATCACACTGCAACACATCGCAGTGGTTTTAACTGGTCCCATTTACACCCATTTTTTGGTGACCTTGTGTTAACGTCCATTGAAAAATGGATCGGTGTGAAAAGCAACTGATCTGGTGTGAATGGAGCCTATATTGGTGGGTCTAGTTCTGCTTAAACAAAGTATAAAACCTCTTAATATTTCCCTGATAAGGATCAGTGGGCATAGACTGGATCAGGCCATTCGCTGGCCTTTATGGGATTGATTGGCCTTATTTTAGTTTTAAACCAAATGATGTCCAAGACTGGGGCTTCATCAGGGTTTTCTACTTTATAGGTGAAAGTGGAAATCCCTTTAATTGTTTGGGGGAACTTCTTTTCTTCGGTTTGCACCTTGCGGTCTGGTTTCGATTGACTATTGTTAAAAATCAAAATATATCTAAAGCCAGTGGTAAGTGTGGTGAGTGTGGTAGAGTTAGAGTCTTTCTCTCTCTCTGGGTTTTATTGCTGTCTGTGTCTTTGTGGGGGAGATTCAACCTCTCTATACGTCTGGGTGACCACTGTCATTCAAAAAGGTATAGATGTCACCAGTAAATGTGTCATGGGGTTAAAGGAGAAGTCTTCTAGTGACAACTGTCCAAGAGTGAACTTCCCCTCTGGAGAGATTTCCTCTCACTTCCTGTTCTGTTTCCAGGAAGATACATCTCAGCAATGGACTTTGAATTCTAGTAAAAACATTTTGCCTAGGTTTGGGTAGAGCAGGAAAGAGTTAGAACCTCTGTTAGGTTTTTAACTGCTGTCTGTGTCTTATTCATTCTCACTTTCTGCCTTAGTGACAATGCTGATACAGGAACTTCAAACAAATAAAATGTCCATTGGTTTGAATGCCCCTGGTAACCTCATATCATCTCTTTTTTTGCTCTCTATATATAATAAAGTTCAATGATTCCTGAAAAAACTGTCAAAGTCTAAATGCCGTGTAACCGGGTTATTACCTTTTGAGGTTAAAGCCATTCTCTGTGTCGACTATAATAGTCAAACAACACGTGATAACTGCTATGGTTTTTTCCTGCGGGACCTTTTCTTCATATCAGTTCATAAAAGCAAACCTGTCATGAGAAAAACTATAGAGGCTGCCACCTTTGACCTTCTTCTGAAAATTCTATATGCTTAGTTATCATACTGTACCTCTGGCTTCAATATGAATCATGGGCCCAAAACTCCCAACGAGAGTTAAGTTAAAGTCACGAGTTTTTTTATTTAAGTTTGTTGTCTTTAAATCTGGTATTTATTTACCCTTCAAACATAACGGCAGTTCATTAACGTTTATTCCTTTCTTCTTTACCACCCTCATGGGATCCCTATGATAAAGTTAGCAGAGCGTACAAATAAAAAATAGAAATAAACATACCGTAATTGAAAAAAATTACAGCTTGCTTTTTTTATTGTACAGTCATTTAGACATATCTTCATTTGATGCATTCATTGAAGGAGCAAATAATATACTCTAACTCATCTATCAAAGAAACCTGTGGCCTGGCTTTATATTGCAGACATATCTTTACTTTGGAGTGCTTTGTTTGTATACAGGTACACTTTCAAGTGAATCTTTAAATGTAGATGTAGTATCTACATTTTAATTAACAAGAAGTAAATGAGCTTTAAGCCCTCACAGACATCTCTAGCTACAGGCACAGAGGAGCAATTCATCCTCAGCAGAAGCAATGAAAGTAAATCAAGTGTTTCAGCTGCCCGTGCTCCTACTTCCCTGAGCACTTGATCTGTGTCTAAAGAGATTAGAAGGTTGGATGGCGGCTGAGTCACTATTGTGAGGGGAGAGCAACAGCTAAGCTGCTGAGAGAATCATCATAAATAACTTTAGTGTTTCTTCCATGAAGTTCAGTTACATCATCAAGGTTTTCATTCCATAGCCCTCGTGGTATTTGCACAAGATCACCAGGAAAGGAGCTTGCAAGCCTGGATAGCCTTGGTAATGTCCCTTTACTTTCATTAGAAACAGTTGGCACCGACATATGGCTCCTGAAAGGGAGTAAAAGAAAACGTATTGATCAGTATGATGCTTGCATTTATTTCAAGACATTTAACCTTATAAATGCATTGTAAATTATTTGCATGAGTATAAACTTGTATCCCCTGGCCTCCTGAACTAAATGGAGATGCTGCAGAGTCTAGAGGGTGGGTTGGAGGTCCATAGAAGCAGAGGAAGATTTATCATCAGCTAGCATCAGCTAGGGACCCATTAACAGCCAAATAGGGAGAAATCATATAAGAAAAAAATTTAGGGATCAGCACTAAACGGAGACACCACCCCTAAATACAGTCGTAAATACAAAAAAGATTCCTAGAGGTGACATGCTGTTTATATGTCTAATGGTCCTGTTTTTAGTCGTGTGGTATGTTTTTTTTTTTTTATATGCAACTTTTTGTTAATCATGAAATTATGTTATTAAATATTAATTTTACTATACAAGAATGAGTCATGTGACATTATGTCTAACTGCATTGTTTATGAGTCACCTATAAAGCCCCGTTTATTTCTTTTTTGTATTTAAGGGAGAAATCATAACAAAGTGCCTACATTGTTAATGTGGTCAATTACCATAGGTGAGTTAACGTACTTGTAGGGAGCATGTGGAGAAACAGTTGTGAGAGAATGGCTTTGGAGAGAAGAACAATAGAAAATTTCTTTCCGAATACCGCCGTGATATATATACCACCATGATTAGCCTCTGGGGGTAAGCAGGTGGTAAGCAGGTCTCTCTCTCTCTCTTGGTTTTCTTACCAAATAATATTCTAAATCTTATTGATTGTTATCTGCAACATTTCCACGTTTATTTCTATATTCTTTTCTGAAAATAATTACACATCAGCCTTAAAATGGTTCTATTTATATATAATTCCTTTATATTCTCAGCCCAACTCCTCAGAGCAACAACTCTGTGGTGACAGGAATCTAGGAAAAAAATTGAGCCCCTTGACCCTGATCCTGAGGACAACCTGAGTAGGTTTGACATGATGAATTAAACAGCTGCTGGAATTAATCTTTGTGGGTCAATGCTACATAACATGGGGCCATGTTTTCTCCTGATCCTTTGAAGGATTGCTTTATTGAGCAGAAGAATTTTCTCATACTGGTTTTTTAACATTTGCTGAAGAGCTCACAACAAGGTTGATACGTTGATCATCAATTCAGTGTTTCATCCACATAAAAGCACTGCATATCAAGAGGATAGGTCACTTTGTAGCAGATGGTTGCAAAGGAAGACGTGCATCCAAAACTGAACTCCAGGCTAACAGCTAGATGAATCTTTAAAACACATATATGGGACCTTTTTACCTCTCACAATATTTATACTTTTGTCCACACAGTCCTGAAGTTGACAAAGCCCTGATAGCACAGCCAGCCTGGTGACCTGGCATTTCTCTGCTGCAGTTAAGCATTTTTTGCTACATGTAACATGTAATGTATTTTGAAGGTAAGTTAGGATCAAATGTTGTAAGCATATTTCCATAGAAGCATTTGAAGTATTAAAGTGTTGATGACACGGGCTTTATTGGTCTTTTTGGTACATGATGGGAAGGAAGAGTGAACTTAATAAATATGGCAACTGGCATGGATAAACACAAGGATAAGGTGTCACCCATTTTGCAATTGGTAAATTGGTATGGTATGACCCAGAGGTAGACATTGGATCCCCTAAGACTAGGAGGCGAGAAAACAGTTCTAGAAAACTTTATAGGGTAAACAGGTTTCCTGTATGACACTCTAATGGCATGGCCACTCAGGTCTGATCCCCTGGCAACACATGAAGTTGCACTTGTGTCTAATAGCTACATACTCATCTACCCCCACTCACACCATGTGGCAGAGGACATGTTATGTTATCAGGACACTAGAAACGATTCCTGAAACTTAACATCTAGCATGTAAAGCAATGTAGTGTCCACTTATAATTTTAGTTTGAGTGTAATCCAAAATCCTCCATTTTGATAAATTCACTGAACTTTGATATCAACAGTTATTGTTAGATTATATTTCCCTTAACTTCACAGAAACTCATTATTTCAATTTAGCTTTGGACTATTGTTATGGTGGCACTTGGTGCCCCTTCAACATTCCTTCTTGGCATTAATGTAATGAAGTATATTGATTTTTAAGACAAGCGCTCCAACATTTATTATTGGCATCTGCTGCTGTGAGAGTCGCTGTTCACAGCATCCCTGTGACCTTGCTAACTAATGAAATCAGAGTAGATACGTATTGTTCTATGTTATACTATTCTTGTTGTTTCCATGACACTGGCATCTTATCATAGGGCGCAGCTCTCTCCCTGTGATATAATGTAAATGCTGTATGATGAAAAGCAAGTAAGCTTTGAATCGCTTAATACAACAGACAAGAAAACACCCACACTATATGGATTTGTTCGGAGAATTTCCCTTTAATGGTCATAGCAATGTGAGTGGGAATGAGAACAGCTTGTTAAATTTGTTGTGTGTTACTCAGGTCATAGTCATAAACAGAATGACATTTTTTTGTAATTTTAGTAACTAGTAGTATTAGAACCTATTTTTATATAAAATGACCAGAGAACAGCCCCAAAATTTCCTTGACAAATATACCCTGGTATATAACTGCCAGACACACTAGTTGGTCTGAATTTGGTGTCTAGCCACCCCTCTGTAGGAACAAACATATGAGGAGTAAATGAAAAGTAATGCCTTCACTTTCATATCTCATCAGCCAATGGCAACACTGATGTGTGGCAAATACTGACCTGATGTGTAGGTTCTCTTCTATCTTTCCATTTTGTTGCAGGTCATTACAGTGAATTTTTTTGCTACTTTTTATTAAATGGAAACTATATATATATATTTTATTTTTCCCAACATGTCTACATGTTTATTAACCATATGGGGTTTGTTTACTAAAGGCGTATAGGCTGTTAAATTTTGAAACTCTGCTTCCTTTCAACATCCAATCATGTGCAAGCAAAGATACTGTCCCCTTTTTGACCTTGCAAACGATTGGGTATTCTTTGCAAACTTAATTTTAACCACATTTGCTAAGATAAGGGAACTTTCTCTTGAACAGCCTATATGCCATTATTAAATCAACTCTTATAGGTTCTCTGTGTAAAGACGTAGATCAGAGTTTTGCCAAGACACCTACAGCATTCCTGGACAGGAGGAAGGAAGAAAAATTCAATATTTGTAAAGAGATAATGTGGTTGTAAATATTAGATGACTATTGCTCTATGTACATGTGTATGGACTCATTGGTTCATTGGCTGTCTAGGTTGTGAACAGAGGGCCACGGGTGTACATATGCTTTTGGCATGGGTGTCAATGTGTGCAGGAGGCATCAAACACTGTATACAATATATATAAGACTGGTGTACTACATGGTTCCTGCTGAGAGATATTTAGTAGCTCTTGTCTTGTGCCCTTCCTTCTGTGCTCCTGCATTGTCATCTGTGACCAAGCTTGTTACTAGCTACCTTAGCTTCTTTTTGTTTCATGACTTGACATTGACTACTGAATCTGTTCAGGGATTCTCATCTTCAGGTCCTAAGTTCTTCTGTCTGACCTCATCCTTCTTGATGTCTCATATCTTGCCTTCTTTTCTGCTTGCCTGTATGTGTGTCCGGCTTCCTCCGCCGCCCGACCGGAGTTTTTGGGGGACCCGGACCCGCCCTCTCCTCCTCGCCACCTCTTCCTTGCCTCCTCCTCCGTTCCTTGATGAGGCAGCCAAGGCTGCCAGGTTTTATGCGGGCGGGCTCACCTCACTGTTTTGGAAGGTGCCGCCCAAGGCAAACGCCTTGTTTGCCTTGCGGCAGATACACCCCTTACCTTGACCATCCTGATGTCCATCATGAGACCTAGGAGTGGGATCAAGAGCAACCAATCAACTTATTGCAAACCTGCTACAAGCCACCCAGGAAATCTTTTTTATCTATTTGATCTCTCTACAAAAGTAAACATACCTGAAAACTACTATACCATAAGGGTTCCCTCCATCTCTCCTTCTCTTCAGCATTTTTGAAATATTCCTTCAGAGTTCACCTGACTCTAAGATACAACAGCATCCATATCACCTCCTGCATGATCAGTGGGACCCAGGTTGTGACCCTTCATCATCATTTTCCAAAAAAAGGTTTTAGTTGGAGCTTCACTTGAAGAAATCATGTCACTAGGATACAAAAATAAAACTGAAGTAGTTCTCTCTTGCAGAGCTCCTGGAGCTATCAGACAGGTTGGAGTATGTAGAATGCTTGGTCCCCCACTGGGCACTGTGGTTTCACCTGCTAGCTGCTAGATTATTTCTATGTTCTTTAGTGACTTAGGGATTGGTGAGAAGAACCACGGTGCCCAACAGGGGGGCCAAGCTATCCTGAAGATTTGACTTGCTGCCTGCTGTAAAGGTAAATATTAAATCTTCTTTTACAAACCATTTTTATTTTTAATTATAGCAACAAGGTCACATTAAGATGACCATAGTTATAAAAGGAGCATAGGTGATAATTGTCATGATACCAGCAGACAGTCCCAGATTATCATTTGCTGAGTTATATGATTGATTGGACAGTTAAATGGAACTATAGGGGGGCGTGGCCTGGCAATGGAGACGTGAAGACGTGTCTCCCTCGAGCTCTGCATCTCCCGGCACCGGCCTAATCTCTAGCTGATGATACAGTACCTCTTTTTGGATGTCTCGGGTGCAGGGGAGTCAGGTGTGTCTCAGGAGCTCCCGACAGTCTGACTTAGCGGATTTCTTCGCCCCCGCGGGCGCCTCGAGCCGACCTGGGGACACGCAACTCATGGCGTCTACCCGCTCAGCAACTGCAGGCCCCACTCCTTCCAAGGTCCGGGGTAAAGTTTCAGCGCTGCCCCTCGATGTGGAGGATTCGGCGCGCGATCGGCGCCCATCACCGATCCCCTCGCCGGAACTCTCTCAGGCTACATCGGGAGCCCGTTCTGGGACCGAGGTAAGCGAGGGGGGAGACTGGAGAGAGATTCTCCCACGTCTCACCACGAAAGGCGACCTGGAGGACATGGCTGCACGGATAGTGGCGGCCCTCAGGCAGGAGGTGCAGGAGATTGGGCAGAGGGTGACGTCCCTAGATGGTCGGGTAGCTACAGTGGAGGAATCTACCACAGCCCTCACACAGCGAGTAGCGGCCCTGGAATCGGCCCAGTCTGCCATAGGCACCCAGATGACCACGGCATTTCTCCGCCTAGATGATGGCGAGAACCGCAACAGACGTAACAACTTACGCCTGAGGGGCATCCCTGAAGCCACCATGGGACGGGATCTTCGCTCCACGGTCGTAGCGATTCTCAACCAATACCTGGACAACATCCCACGATAGGGGCCACTCTAAGGATTGTGAGGACGTTGTTCCGCACCTCCTCCGTCTCCCCGTTCCCCTCCCCGCTCACCCCGGTGATAGGGGACCCAGACTTCCCAGCGGGGATGGAAAACCGACACCTCCGCACTCTAATTGATCTCGGCAAATTTCAGGCACGGGACTTTAGAACGGGGGGAGGTTGGCTGGAGACACCCGCACTGCAATCTCTTCTGGAGCCACCCCTGGATGTTTGGACTACTTACCAACTCCAACACTTCCTGTTAGCTATCCCTGTCTCGCTGCAAATTGACAGACCACAGACTGCATTTGAGGACATGTGTGGAGGGGGAGAACCGGTCCGACACGCACTATCCCAGACCTACAAGTTGCTAGTTGCCCCCCCACTGGACTTCGCCCCGCAATTTTTAAGGAAGTGGGAGGCAGACCTAGGTACTACATTTACCCCGCACCAGAAAGACACGATGGTGTACTTTGCACTCAAATGCTCGATAGCGAACAGATTTCAGGAACAGGGATATAAGATCCTTTCCCGATGGTACAGGGTCCCACACGTCTTACACAAAATGAGCCCTAACATTCCGGAGGAGTGCAGGAGGTGCGGCTCTGCAGTTGGCACAATGCTACATATCTTTTGGAGTTGCCCTTCCCTGACTAGATTCTGGACAGCGGTAAGAGATATAAATCAACACGCTGGTGACTCCAGCGTTAGAGCTGAGCCCGGAGGTGTTCCTGCTACACATGACCAGTCTCTCGAGACGCAAATACAAGGCGTCTCTATCAATCCACTTGCTTAATGCTGCCAAGGCCTGTGTCCCGGCTCTCTGGAGGTCGGCCCAGGCCCCATCCCTGCGCCTTTGGCTCACAAAGGTTAATGAGATTCACCAGTTGGAGGATCTCACGGCCACGGTTCACAACACAGAGGAGAAATTCCGAGATACCTGGAGAGCGTGGACGCATTACACCACTACTGACGCTTTCCTCCGGATCATGACCCCAGAGGGGAGCTCTTGAGTGCTGACCCCTGCATGAGACTTAACTGTCTTAAGACATGGTAGAATCATTGCCCCGTATTGAAGCATTGGCTCCAGAGGTGGCTGCCCCTGGGGGGGCCACTGGGGTAGGCAGGGGACCCTTCCTCCCTTTGTTCCCCCCCTTTCCTTCTACTTTCGTACTTACCTTTCTCTTTTTCTTTTACCTTCTCTCTCAACTGTTCCTCTTCTACGAATACTGGTGGACTACCACCCAACCGCCATATTGAACCAAAGATAGTTGCACAGCGAGGAGTGGTTGGGTCAGGCTAACTGATTAGTAACAGCTTTGGAGTTAGCAACCGGGACCGAGATGTTTTATTATACCATTGTGACTTGTACCATATCGACTTGATTGTAATTTTGTTACCTGTTACGATATATACACTTTTACTTGAAGAATGTTCAGAGGGCTGCCTGCGTGCAGCTTTATGCATACCGTATCTGTATCACCATATGTTTTTTTTTTGCACAATAAACATAGATTAGAAAAAAAAAATGGAACTATAGGCCATTTTTCAAAAATAGCTAGATGATGAATTTTATTAGCGGAAGACCCTTTCCTTTTCTATCCTAGTACATTTTTGAATAAGGGAATGCAGCTGGGTTGTGGGGACAATGTAAATCCTGCAAGCATATATCAGAAGTGGCCACCCAATGGGAGGAAATCAGTAATGTGGGACCCAGAAGATGTGGCAGAGAAGACAGCAGAGTGGGAAAGGGTTAGATTATCTTGCGTGTTTTATGGCTGTGTGTGCCCTCCCTGGAAATTTCTCTTTCCCTTTTTATTGTGTCACCAATACAGGAACTGATGGGAAATCTATCCAAGAGGAGACAAATCATAACAAAGTTGAAGCCCCCATCCATTTCCTCCTCCATTGGAACTCCAGGTTCGGCCTAAGGGGCACAACCATGCTCACAGCTAGAAGAGGAAGCTGCACACCGATGATGTCAGATCTTGAAGAGCTTTATTGAGTCTGGACAAGACTCACAGCAGCCCAAATGGGACCACCCCTCTATAATGTGTTTCATCCAGTATGGCCAGTATGGCCCCTCAGAGAAATTTTCTATTGTGCCACCAAAACAGGAGGTAAGGTGAAATCTCCCCAAAGATAACACAGAGCCCAGTAAAATCCTGACAAAGCTTCTAACTCTAAATCCATCTATCCAAAATTAAAAGAAAAATTTTGCCTGAAGTTCCATTTTTAAAGAAGAACTCTGGGCAAAACTTTTATTAACCCTTGTAGTGGGGGAACCCCTGCACGGCAAGGGTTAACTGCTTTTTTTTTGCCTAGGTGCTAAAATAAAAAAAGTTATATTTACCCGATCCTCTGAGCAGTCTTGCTCTTAGATCGGTCCTTCTAGCCTGTCTCTCTGCTCCAGCGCTCTAAGCCTCCTTGAGTCATCATGTCCAATACACTCTGTATAGGACATGAGGATGCTGAGGAACATTCCATCGCTGCAGTGGAGGAGGAGAGAGGCTGTGACAGCCAGCTGGCTCAGATGATCAGGTAAGTAAAACTTTTTTATTTTAGCACCTAGATGAAAATGAGCTGTTAACCCTTGCAGCTCGGGTAGCCCCACTGCAAGGGTTAATAATAGCTTGCCTAGTAGCTATTGTTTTATACAGATAAGCCCAAGCCTGTATGCTCATGCTGACCCAAGCCTGTATGCTCATGCTGAGTACTGTACAATTCTGTAACATACCTTTCCAACAGTTTTGCTGGATGGCAGAAAAATAATGCCCACATCTTTAGCTGACACACAAACCTGAATTTCTAATTATACAGACAAAACATTTTGTATTTAACTTACTACCACATGAAAAACATGATACATAAAGAAATGTAAATTATTCCACATGATGAAATATTTCATACTTCATTTTTTGTTTAATAGAACTCTTTCCCCCATGCATGGAGGCGGTGTCAGAAAAAAAAAAAAGTTAATTGCCAGCTCTGCAACCCACACTTTTTCTGCCTGTTAGGAATTAATGATCAGCATAGTCCGTAAAACACACAAGTGATTTCTGCTCATTATCCCGAGAAGCCAGTAGGTTCAAGGCAATAACATTCAAATACTTTCTATCTTTACAAAAAAGATCATTCTACAAGGTTTGCTCCTACGAACTCCGCTGCATTAGAAAGCACCTAAAATGCAACCCTCACATCAGTGGTAAATACCTACCTACTCTCCCTCTTGATCATAGCTGACGTTACAATATTGAAGCAGATGGAAACGCAATCACTAACATCTCATATAAGCTTCAACATGTTCATGTCATTTCAAAAGTTGTTTTAAAACCTACAGCATTAATTAAAATAATATCTAAGTCATTGTAACAGGCACTTCCTGTTATGGGGTGACAACTGGGTCCTGCATTGTCATCCTGTCATCTGCATTCAGGCAGCAACTCTTTGGGTCACCTGGTGGCCGGCAAGCAGAGCGGCATGTCCTCTCTGTTGCACAAGGTTTGCAGTGTGTCTGCCTCCCCCTTTTCGCCAGAGTGTCCCAGCTTGCTGAACAGCCAGGCGGGGAGATATGTAGGGATCATATATGTTTCCCTGCCCAGCTCTTAGCAACCTGGGATGTTCTCAGGGCCGGTGCTAGACTATTTTGCGCCCTAGGCAAGATCAGCTAGTTGCAGCCCCCAGCTCCCCTCCTGCTGGCTAGCTTAACCCCCATTCTCCTGCCGGCTAGCTTCCGCAGGTGATAGGTGGATGTAAGCAGCCGGGAGAAAAAGCCAGACTGCTATTGGCTATTTTAATTATTATTATTATTAATATTACATAGTATTTATATTAATTTGAAATAGCCCATAGCAGACTGGCTATTGAAACCCCGAAACCCCACACACAGAGCAGAGGAGGGGACCTGAGAAAGGTGTCTCTAAGTTCTGCTCTTCTGCTTAGTGGGAGGGTGCAATAGCCAGCCTGCTATTGGGTCTTGCAATTTGAAATAGAGGGGGGGGAGTGGTCAAAGCTGCACCTTAGGCGGCTGCCTATTGGCAGCACCAGCCCTGGATGTTCTGGCCGGCATCCTGTTTAGACATCACTGGTTGCCAGGAGCTGAACGGGACATAGCATTCTGCCCAGCTGTTGGTCAACCAGTGACATCAGTGAGCTGGATGGGATCTATCCGCTTGCCCTGTCCCCACCCTCACCTATGCCTTCCTGCCCCCAGCCTCAGGCGGTGAATATCCTAGGTACAGTGCTGTGCATTCCTAGTTAAGACTGCAAGCAACCGTGCTAATATACATTATGCAGGTATGGTCCTTCAATGTCAGTACCAGGGAGTCATACAAAGCAATGCTGTGCAGCCAATGGAGCAGGTGCATGTTGACATGAAGTTGTTTCAAATAGCCTGCAGCAGATCAGCTGTGCTAGTTGAAAACAAGTATTATATTAAGAAAAAAGAATGACTATTGTTTATAATACACAGTGCTTTAGCAAAGTATCTAGTTTGGGTTTACATCTAATTTAACATGGGGATAAATTACAGGGATGTAAATTATTCAACCCCAGGCCTGAGTGGTATATCTGTAAAGGATTTGATGGATAATTCATTCAACATTCTCCCAGAATTATTTCTGCAACAATTGCCCTATTTATAAAGTAATATTAATGGATCTTCACCTACAAGTGAAAACTGCATTATATGACATTTGACATCTGTTCTTCAACAGGAAAAGGTTTTAACTGCAGTATTCACGCCATTTTAATAATGGGTTAATGTTACATTCCCTAGACATTCACCTGACATTCTCTCAACTTGTTTGTAAATACAATTTGCCTGGTTGAGCTGTCAACTTAAAATACAATGTAAACAAACAAAAATAAAAAACTGTGTGCCCCCCTCCCAGAGCTAACCAGTCTAGTACACCATGCATGCCAGCTGAGTTACTTATAGCCAGGGGAGCAGCGAGTGTGCAGCCACCTTGCTATGCTGATACCCGCCAACATGCCCTTTAGCATTAGGGGGTGCTGTAAGAGGGGTTCCCCAAGCATAGTTACTGCTTTTAATGTGTGCTGGGCTCTTTGGCACTACCTCCCAGCCAGGAGGGGGTTCCAGCAAGGGTGGGCACATACGGGGGCCACGTAGGGTGCTCGCACCTTCCCCGGTGAATTAATTTTAGAGGCTCTGTGGGCTCCTACCCATTTCACTTACAATTTCACTTACAATTGGTCAAATGTAAATAAACGCACAGACACCAGGTAAACAAATTGTTTATTATTTTCTGATTTACTAAGATTTATCTTGAAGATTCCAGCAGTGTCTACATGTGTCCTGCGGCAAGTTACCTTCTCCGGCAGGATGCCAGAGGAGGGAGCACAGTCTCTTCCTGATCACTGCTCAAACTCGAGGTTTAGCAATGGGGGGCGGGGGGGAATGTATCCCCGAAGTTCCCTGTGACATCACTGGTTATATTGCGGCTTAGACCAAGTATTGAAAAGCGGACTGTCTATATTTGGACTTACCAAATTTGGGCTGGGATGTAACAGGTTGTGGCACAATAAGCTCACCCTTACCTGCCTTACCTTATGGCTGGCAATGGGTTGTGGAAGGAAATCCCCTTTTTTGAGCATAATCTCTCAAAGCAGAAAGGCATATGGGCGAGTATCAACAAAGGGGCTCACTGCTTCCCTCCTTGCTATGGATATACCAGCCTTCACACCTGGTGATCCGGTTAGCTCTGGAAGGGTAAGGGGTATGCTGTTTTTTATTGTTTGTTTCTTTACATTTGAAAAAAGTCAGCTTGATATCTTAGGGTTCTATTTATTTTAAAAAATTGCATAGATTATTTGTTCATTGATATTGCATATACACTATATTTGTTCTATGCGAGTTAACCAGCTGCAAACAAATGTCCCTAGTGTAATTTCTCTTCCCATCAAATGTTTTTGAATGGGGAAAATACCACATTATGGCCACTGCATGGAGCTGGGGATGATAGGAAATAAATACATGTTAGTAATGAGATACAGTTGAAGAAAACACTGAAGAGATTCAATATATACATGTAATCATTGAAATCCCGCTAGTATAAATGTTTACATTTATATACTCATTTCCTCCAACGGTATCTAAAATTGCAAAATTTTCACTTCTTACTAACATCCTCCATCTAATGGCTTTAATGCAGTATTTTCCTCACTGAAGAACATTCGACCAGAAGAGTAATTAAAAACATTAATTTTTGACCCTTGCTCGCAACAGCTGGGTAACTGGCAGAGAAGGAATCTAAATGCAGTTGCGTGGATACGCTATGCAATTTTTTTAAATAAATAGACCCCTTAAAGTTTGAACTGTGTAAATACCAAGTTTCAGAACTATGGAGAGCTCCTGCAAGGCTTTAAAAAGAACTATGGAGTAAGTGTTTTTCCCCATAGCTCTCTTAAAGGAGAACTATGGGGTGAGGGCTTTCCCCCATAGTTCTCCTTAGGGTAACGGGAGGACACAAACTAGCTACCTCCCGTCACCCAAAGCTCAGTATATCATGAGCTACAGCTCACGGTATACTGAGCCGCCGCAGCCGGGACGGATCCCAACATTACTGTCTGGATCCACCCAGCTGCGTGAGTGACAGCTGGCTCTGCCTATTTAGAGGCAGAGCCAGCTATAACCGCCCCCTCCCCGTCCGTTCCGCCAGTCAGCGCTGGAGGATTGGACAGGGGAGGGGGATCCCTGCAGGGACAGGATCTCTGCAGGGACATGATCGAGAAGTGAGCGGGCGACGGTATGTGTTCGCTCACTTCCCGATCTATTGAGCCGAACTGTGACAGTTTCATTGTCACAGGTCGGCTAGAACTATGAGGCTGAGTGAAACGGGACGACATATACTAGCATCCTCCAATGACCCAAAGCTCAGTATATAGCGAGCTACAGTTCGCAGTATACTGAGACTGCCACGGCCAGGACGGATCCCAACATTACTGTCGAGATCCACCCAGCTGTGTAAGTGACAGCGGGCTCTGCCTATCTAGAGGCAGAGCCAGTTGTACCCACCCCCTCCCCTCTCCGTTCCTCCAGTCAGCACTGGAGGATCGGACCAGGGAGGGGGGAATCCCTGCAGGGAGCCGTGACTGACAGTAACTGCTCTCTCCAGGGAGATGATCGAGAAGTGAGCGAGCGACGGTATGTGTTTGCTCACTTCCCGATCTATTGAACCGACGTGTGGCAGTTTCATTGCCACACGTCAGCTCGAACTATGAGGATGAGTGATTTTCACTCACCTCATAGTTCTCCGGGCGGCGGCTTCTCTTTTCTAAATGCCGTTAGCGTTTCTCCCGCTGTCCCAATCAAAGTTTTTAGAGGGGTTTTGAAAAAGAAAAAACAACCCTCATAGTGCAATCAATCAACAAAAAAGCTTTATTAAAAAATAGCAACTTACATTTAAAATTACAAATTTCGGCCGGCAAAACACAAACGGATGATAGCTTTCTCACGAAATGGCTTGTATTACATCCTGTGCTTTCTATGTACTGAAAAGATCTGCCCCTTGACGCGTTTCGTCACCTGACTTCTTCAGTCAGTGTCTTGAAGCTGTTTCAAGCTACCGAGCGAAGCTAAATGACTGTCTTATGTTGCTGTTTCAAGCTATTTTGTGTTTGCCCTTTCAATAAACTGTGGTTTCCTTGACTTACCTGGAGTACAGTGGAGTGTCCTTGTTACAATATACAGTATATTTTTTGTTGTTTCCAAGAGCGCAGATTTTTTTGTTATATATTTAGATTTAAGCAATGTCTGTCCTAACAAAGGGTTAAAGATCTTGAGACTTTGGTTCTGCATTGTATGCTAATCCCCCCTTTGTCCCTTTCACTTTGAAATTGTTCAGCGTAGCTTGCTGTATATCCAAAGGCCTGCTCCAAAGAAACAACTAGAAAGGAAAAAAAAAATTTTCAGTATGAGTCGGGAACCCAGAATAAACCTGTGTGAGCGAAGCTGTGTGAGCGCCAGTGCAAGAGCACAGACACAGTTTAGTGCATAGGATTGTGCTTAATCCATGTGCTTGTTCCACGGTGTGTGCGCAGATGCTCATTATGAACTGTGGCACCAAACCGGCTATTTCAGGTTGAAACATCCTAGCCTACATCTTGAGTGATCTTCTCAGCTGTTCCCTGCTATCTAAATTCCTGTGTCCTGTATCCTGATTCTGATCTTCCGTTACCGACCAGGCATTCCTTGACCTTCCAATTGCTGTTTCTGAATCCCTCAACCATGGCTTGTTTATGAGTAAGCTTTCATCTGCTGTCTTGTTCCTCACTGAATTGAAGATATCAGCCCAACCAGACCCTGACTACTTCTCGTCTGTGGTTTTGGTACCTTGCTGACTTGGCTTAATCTGACCTAACTACCAATGATCTGCATTCTTCACATGCTTGCCTTGACATACACTTTAAAAGCTGTTTTCACAGCTTAATTATTTTCTGATTTTTGACAGCTGTTCATTGGATGCTACATTAACCTCTTGCCGTCCGCCCGTAGTAGAAAAACGGACGGACGGCAACAAATGTATTCTATCATACATAGGGTGAATGTGACTGGCTTGCCAGGTGAGTGCTTTTGAATGTCACTTGGGTGAATAACATTAAATAATTAATTGGGAGAATTTCCTAGTGAATTAATTGTATATACAGTATAATCAAAGTCCTTCTGGGGACATTGGGAAAGAGAGTTCTCTTGTTTCATGCTCTCCCTAGACCAGTGGTTCTCAACCTGTGTAACCTCGGGACCCACGGCAATGGAACGTCGGCATTGCGGTACTGTGCGTTCCAGTGCAGGCGACCGAACTGTGGTTGCAAGGTGCGTTTGAGGTGCCATTCAAATGAATGGCAATGCAACGCACCTCCCACACCAGAGCACACAGTAGGTGTGATTGCATGGTTCAATGCATTAATCGCATGGCACTGTGCGATTAACGGGCCTTCAAAAACAGTGACAGACACACAACTGCAGACATAATTTTTTTTCTTTTCTTTTAAGATCCACCCAGTCTCCCTACCAAAAACTGGAGTGGATCCTCAACCTGGGGTTCGGTTTGGGCTGCTGTGCTGTGATGGAGCTCCATCCATATGTGTATTGTACAGCTCCCATGTGCGCTTGTAGAGGTGCTGGGAGCCAGAATGTGATATCACTCCAGGGCATGCAAGGGAGCTGTAAGCAATGCAAGTATGGATGGAGCTCCTTTGTCGCCATAGCCCCACCCCACCCCACCCCACCTCAAGTCCGCACTCGGGGGCCGGGCAGCATATTTTGAATGGCTGCTCGGTGCGAGAACTGACAGTGCTGCGCTAGGGGAGGCTGAGGATCCTCTCGCCTAGAAAAGTGGAAGTCATGTGGCAACCCACAGGATACGGGGTCACGACCCACTTTTGGGTCATAACCCACCAGTTGAGAACCAAGGCCCTAGATGATGTCCTTTGAGATACCCTCTCACATAGGTTAGACAGGATATACCCTGTCTCTTGTAGGCGTAGGATATGATAAAATAGGTATATGTGCATTATAACAAGACTAGGTAGCAAAGGATTCCAGAACAAGCAAGTAATAAATTGTCACAATCAGGGATCCATAAATTGCCTTTTACTTCAGTATAGCTATTCCTCCATTAGTCAACCACTGACACGTGCTCATCAAGATCACCACAGCCTATTTAAATGAATGGGTAGGAATGTCTTGCTGTAGACAACTCCTGAATCATAAACACTGGAATGGCCGCAGCTTACAGCGCTGGATAAAAATGCACTGACTGGAATCGTAGTTGGGGACAAGCTAAGGATCATAAAGCAGGCATCAGGACAAGATGTGATCAATGTCAGACAGGAAGGCAAGGTTGAACAAGAACAAACATAGTGCACCCGAGAGCTGACTGGTGGATTTAATATTTGGTAGTGTTATTTGGGAGTGACAGGCCATACCTAGCCAACAACAGGCAGTGTTCCCTTGTAAATGACTCATAAAGCAAGAAGACAGACTCTGAATGTCAGTGCCAACTCTTTGCAAAAGTAGGTTCTTTCCATAGGCAGCTTAAAGGCTCATCGTACAGAAATCTGTATAGCAGAAGACTCATTGACAGAAAAAAGCAGAGGAGCTGTCATTAGATGAATTAAATACTCTAAGAACCTAGAATTCGATTGCATTTTCTTTAGAACTGCCAGGTCAACCCTGAAACTCCTCCTGCAACACCACCTGTGTCTCTAACCCAGCCAAATAATTGTGACTGGTTCTATAAATATGAGTGAATATGAAATATGTGTCATATTTCTGACTTGTTCTCTCATTAATGAGCCACGTTTACTTCTGTATTCAAATTAAACTACAATTAAATCTGTGTGTGTTTTTTTAAATCCAATCTTTCATTAGCTTTGTTCTAATTTAAGACCGGTAATCTGTCACTCAGAAATTACACTAATGAGTTATAAGGTTTGGATAAGGAGCGGATTGGAGTGTTTAAGACACTCAATGAAATAATCACAGTCTACAAAAATTACATTAAAGGCCTTATGCATCAATCTTGCTCTACTAAGAACTGTTGTTATATTCCCATAGTAGACAATTAGATGGAAACTTGCAAATGACAGTTGGAATCCATAAGTATGGATCTGGATAGGGTCTGTGGTAAAAAAAACCAAAGCTGTTCTTAGTATTGTCAACTTAATACACAAAACATAACATTGTTGCATCTTTACTTCATCAAATGTGCCATCTTTCCTTTACTGCCATCTCAAGAGTAGTCTAGATCAGGTTGATCTTATTCCAGCTGTTATACTGCAGTTTCATTGTGATTCTGTTCTAGAGAAAACAAATAAGTAAAAATGTATGGACAGAGACCAAGGCAGTGAAAGGTAGGTATCATGTTAAAGTGCAGCTATTATAGGGTCACAAAAAGAAAAGTGACCCTGTAGTTGAATAGCAGGGACCCTTTAAGCATGAAGCCTATCACCATGTGGTGATAGATACTCAGAGGCCATGCACTGATTTAGGATGAAGAATTTTATTTGCATGTTTTCCCCCTACCTGAAAGTTTAGATATTTTGGGGGACTACTGCTACACAACCAGAAAGGCAGCCAGACACTCTAAGGGTGGTAGGAGGTTGTTTAGGCAACCATGATAATGGCAGGTATGGAAGCCTGTTTGGAAGGCCCCTTCAGCATCACATGACTGGCTGTTTTGGGACCTATGAAGAGAATTCTCACTGCACTCAAAAGCACTGTCAAGCACAGTCTGATTGAGGCAAAGCACAGGTAGCCACTTTAACAGTTGTCTACACCAACCCTAAAATTATTATGCAACTCAGTGGATTTAGCTGCCGGACATTTAGCTTTGTCTGACCTCACAAAAAGTATTTGAGTATTTGCTAGAGGAAACCTGTGTTTAAAGGAAAAGGCATGAGGTCGCATTGCTCAATTTATTTTCTAAAAATATTACTTTCTTAGCTGTCATGCTAGTCTATACGCTTCAATGGTATGCATTATGAACATGGAACAGTTATGCAGGTTGGCTATTCCGACCTCATTAGATACATATCACTGATTCAGAAAGTGCTGAAGCCATGTGATTAGAATGACAGCCAGGTAAATAGTGGTTCACAGACAATTCGGCTTAGACAGCCAATCATTAGCACTACATCTGCAAAGATAACACAGATCAATGTGCAAATCAGTCCCAGCAGCAGAACTCAGAGCTGGGGAAAGGTAAATAATCCAGTGGGGATTTTATACATTTTGGGTCAGAGAGCTGGTAAAGAATAACTATATGTGTTGAATGGGTTTAGATCTACTTAAAGCTGATCATATCTACATGTAAAAGGGCCCATTTACACCTGTGCAGTGCAATAACACACGTGTTGGTGCGCTGCGGTGCCTTTTTTTTTGAGTGATACCCCAACACACTAAGGCAATGAACCAATGAACCTGCGCTACAGAATGATCCAATGCAACGCACAGTAGTTTCCTGAAAAGGGTCAGATGTGTTTTTTTGCATTCTGGTGGGGGGGGGGGGGGGGGATGCAACATACCATGCATTAAGGCATTAAAAGTAAACCTTATGTTGTGTGAATCCCAGAAACAATTATGATATTATTGAAAGTAATAAAATTGTGGCAATAATATAATTAAGTGACAATATAGCTACCTTTAGCTTTGTTTGCTTGCTATGCTAGACTTGTTACTACTTTGTCAGTATGAAGCTTTGAAGCCTGATTGGGTTAGAATAGATTTTACAATGGTTTATAGCCTACAGATGGAACTAAGCTGCTCTGTTTGTGTAGCTATGAGACTGCCTTCCTGGCGTTTCCATGTTATTGCTGTAACCCCACTTACCCCAGAGGGCAGATATTGTCTGTTTGCTCAAGATCTGTGATCCCAGCTTGAACTATACAACCACCATTCGATTGCTTTCTAACCAGATAATCCATCTGCATTATTCCTGGAAAGATTACTGAATTCATCCTGGGTAACGCTGGCCTGTAAATCACTGGTGAAAAGGTTTCTTTATTCCTGAAAACATGTTTTTCTTTTCAAGAGACAAGAATGTATTTAAACAGTTCTGTGTCAAATCTTAGAAGGATGTTCACTGGGGATTATTAAAGAATAAGGGCATTTACTTCCATAAGATTGAGAACTACAGTGTAACAAAGGGATTCACTGCAGCTTATCCAACACTTCATTGTTAAGTACAGACCTTCTACTTGGGATGCCAAACAGCCGACCACAGTACCAAGAGGGTGGCTTAGTTATTTATGGTTTACTAATATAAGATAGAGGAAAGCAACAGTGCACCCCTAGTAGGAAATTAAGTCTAAATGTTATAATTGGCCTTCATCACATAGGGGTCTATTTACTAAGCTGCCGTAGGCAGCCGAGTGAACGACCGACCTGAAGCGAAGTGAGCCGAACGCTGTTCGGCTATTCACTTCAGGCTGGTACGGCTGATTTCAGCGGTATATCGGCTGAAATTAGCCGTACATCGGGTGGCTTTGTGTGGCTTCGGGTCGGCTGAACATGCTCAGCATGTTCGGCTGACCCAAAGTGCAGAAGGAGTTCGACTCAGCCGATCCAACATCTGGATCAGCTAAGCCGAACCTCCGGCAGGCTACTCGCTGCTGTTCGGTCGGTTCTTATAGATGCCGAACAGCAGTGAGTAAATAGCCGAATGCCGCTGAGCGGCATTCGGCTCGGCTGTTCTGCTTGGTCCCTCTGTGGGACCGAGCAGAACAGATTAATAGTCTAAAAAGTAAAATAAAAAAATAGAAAACGATTGTGCGGAGCTAGCAGTGACAGCTAGCTCCGCCCAACTGTTTTCTATTGGCTGGCGGTTCTGCTGCCGTCAAAAAAAATAGTTTTCGCCATAGGAATGCATTGCTAGATTCCTATTGGCTATTTCAATTTGTAATAGCCAATAGCAAACTAGCTATTGCACCAGCCCTCTGCTGCTGTCAATCACTAGAGGGGACCTGATGGAGAACTGCAGGTCCCCTCAGCCAACGGCTCCATGTCAGAATAAAATTTAAAAAAAGCAGGGAAAGTTTTACTCTGCTCGATCGAGCAGAGTAAACCTTTCTTGGAAAAAGTGTTTCTCTCCTGGGCGGCCGGGAGCAGGGGACTCCCGGAGCGCCCGGGAGAGTTGGGCTGTCTGGAGATCAGTGTCCCTGGTTAGCTGGTAACCAGAGACGCTGATCTCTCTGCAAGTGGCCTGAGCCAGCCCTGAGATGACGGCTGGCTCCGCCCAGCTGTCAAAAGCAGGCTGTCGGCCGGCCAATGGCCAGCCATTCAGCCAGCTTCGGCTTTTAGCGCTGCTCAGTCGAGCCGAGGCATATGCCGCTCATGAAGAACAGATTCACTTAGAAAATCAGGGTCTCCTGAGGCAGCAAAGATGTAGCACCTCTTTCCCGTATGCATTCCCAGTCCTGTGATTCAGAGAGCCTTGCCAGACCTCCATCCAGTCTAAATTGCAGTAAAACAATACTACAGCCTACCCAGTCTGAGACAGAATCACGAAGGAGCAGCTGCAAACTGATGAGGTCATGCATTTGACCTCCCTACCTGTAAACACGTTCACACTGTTAGACTCACAAGGCTGCACAAAGCAATAGAGACCTAATTGGCTTAGGGTGTTGATCATTCCATTCACAGTTTGATTGCCCCTGAGCAGAGGATTACATGACACTGATATCACTGATATCAAGGTAGACCTAAGTACTCATGTTAGTTCTAAGTGGGAAAAAAAAATCATCAGCCATAACATTAAGACGTTAGGCAGCAAGTGAATATTTTGTCCCTGAGGCTTATGTGGTGGAAGCAGAACAAATGGGCAAGTGTAAAGGTGCCCATACACCTGCCGATTATCGTACGATAATCGCGGGTGATTCCGCGATCCTACGATAATCGGCAGGTGTATGGAAGGCGTGCAACCGTTTCTACTGTACGGTCACACGTCTTTTGTCTTCCGAGCATGCTTGAAAACCCGCCGAAAATCGTAAGATTGTCGGCAGGTTAGTGGTGTGCTCGGAAGACAAATGCCGAACGGGCCGGTGTGCGCAAGAGCACACTGCCCGCTCAGCATTGGAATCATCAGAAGCCCTCCCCTCAGCGGCGAGAGTTTGCGATGATTGCAAGTACGATCTGCCTGTCCAAAATGGGCAGATCGTACAAGATTTTAATTACCTTACAACCATCGCACAAATTGTGAAGGCTAGACGTCTGGGTCAGAGCAACTCCAAAACTGCAGTTTTTGTGGGATGTTCCCGGTCTGTATGGTCAGGACCTACCAAAGGTGGTCCAAGGATGAAAAACCAGTCAACTGGGCACAGGGTCATGAGCAGCCAAGGCGCATTGATGCATGTGGGTAGCAAAGGCTGCGCCATGGAGTTTGATCCAATAGATGAACTACTGTAGCTCATGTTGCTGCTTCCAATAGGAAGGTGGCTAAACACACAGTGCATTGCAGTTTGTCGTGTATGGGGGTGCATAGCCGCAGACTGGTCAGGGTGCCCATGCTGACCTGTGTCCACTGCCAAACACACCTACAATGGCTACGCAAGCATCAGAACTGGACCACGGAGCAATGGAAGAAGGTGGCCTGGTCTGATGAATCACATTTTCTTTTACATCGTGTGGATGGCCGGTTGTGTGTGTGTTTCGCTTGCTTTGTGAAGAAAGAGCACTAGGATGCACTATGGGAAGAAGGCAAGCCAGTGGAGGCAGTGTGATGCTTTGGGCAATATTCTGCTGTGAAACCTTGGGTCCTGCCATCCATGAGGATGTTACTTTGACGCATAACACCTAACTAAACATTGTTGCTGACCAAGCACACCCCTTCATGGAAACGGTATCTTTCAACAGAATAATGTGCCCTGCCACACTGAAAAATGGTTCAAGGATGGTTCAAGGATGATTTGAGGAACACAACAATGAGTTGGAGGTGTTAAACTGGCCTCCAAATTCTCCAGATCTTAATTCAATCGAGCATCTCTGGGATGTGCTGTAAAAACAAGTCCAATCCATGGAGGCCCCACCTCGCAACTTACAGGACTTAAAGGATCTGCTACTGACGGCTTGGTGCCAGACGACACCATACCTTCAGAGGTCTAGTGGAGTTCTGGCTTCGATAGATCAGGGCTCTTTTGGCAGCATAACCAGGAACCAATCAATATTAGGCAGGTGGTCATAGTGTTAAGGCTGATCGATGTATATTCATTGACTTCTTTAATGAGTACATAACCGGATTAAATGGTGTTTTAAACTGCTTGCAAAGTAAGTGCGTAAGTAATGTGTATTGAATGTTCAAGTTAATGTGTATACATGGGGGGATTGTTTCAGATATTTTATACCGGTAATGAGCCTGTGTATGACTGTTAAGGATTTTGAGGCTGAAAGACATCAGCTTAGATGTTGAATGGCTTAGGTGGGAACTGTGCTCATGTTTGTGACTCTAAGGGCTGGTTCACACAACAACACAATTTGGGCTTTACATACACATTAAATCAGCTAAATACATTCCAGGCGCGTACAAAACAAAAAGTGAGCAAAGTCTTAAGGTGCCCATACACCTGCCGATTATCGTACGATAATCGCGGATGATCCCGCAACCATACGATAATCGGCAGGTGTATGGAAGGCATGCGACCGTTTGTACTGTACAGTCGCACGTCTTTTGTCTCCCGAGCAGGCTCGAAAAACCCGCCGAGAATTGTACGATTGTCGGCGGCTTAGTGGCATTCTCGGGAGACAAATGCTGCACGGGCCGGTGTGCGCAAGCACATACTGCCCGTGCAGCATTGGAGTCATCAGAAGCCCCCCTCAGCAGGGGAGGGCTTTCGATGATCGCAAGTACGATCTGCCTGTCCAAGATGGGCAGATCGTATAAGCTTTGAATTACTTTACAACCATCGCACGACTCAAGTCGTGCGATGGTTGTAAAGTGTGTGGCCAGCTTTACATGCATATGCATCGGCTTGGCTGAGCGTGCTGAAAGCCGAAGCTGGCCAAGCGGCCGGCCAATGGCCTGCTTCTGACAGCTGGGCGGAGCCAGCCGTGATCTTACGGCTGGCTCTGGCCACTTTCAGAG
>NW_017307157.1:198457-202723 GCF_000935625.1 Nanorana parkeri
CTGGGCGGCCGGGAGCGGGAGGCTCCCAGAGCGCCCGGGAGAGTTTTTTTTTCTTTTACAGCAGCAGAGCCGCCGGACAATAGGAGACTATTGGGCGGAGCTAGCTGTCACTGCTAGCTCCGCACAATCGTTTTCTATTAACTTTTTTTGTACTTTTTAACTATTTTTCTGTTGTACTCGGTCCCTCTGAGGGACCGAGCAGAAGAGCCGAGCCGAATCCCGCTCGGCGGCATTCGGCTATTCACTCACTGCTGTTCAGGATCTTTAAGAATAGCCCGAACAGCAGTGAGAAGCCTGCCGGGGGTTCGGCTCAGCCGATCCAGATGTTGGATCGACTGAGTCGAACTCCTTCTGCACTTCGGGCCGGCTGAACATGCTGAACATGTTCGGCCGACCCGAAGCCACACGAAGCAAGCCGATGTACGGCTGATTTCAGCCGTTGTAGGGCTGAAATTAGCCGTACCAGCCTGAAGTGAATAGCCGAACAGTGTTCGGCTCACTTCACTTCAGATCGGTCATTCACTCGGCTGCCCTCGCCAGCTTCGTGAATAGACCCCATAGTGTAAAGAAGGACACATGCTCTCTTTGTGGAAGCAGCGGTCTCTGCAGAGGTCCTGACAAGGGTCTTAATCATTTTCTGTTTTATAAAAAAAATGGGCTGTCATTCTTTTTGCATGTCTTTGCCATAACAGCTAACTCAATTTGATAACCCGTGTACAGAATTAGAATACGTTGACTGTACTCACCGTATGCCTGTAGGAAGTCAAATGTAAATTCCTTTCCATCAGTGACCTCTTAACTGAAAATTTTGTTTTGACTTTTTCTGGACCCCCCTCCCTTTGTTGCACTGCAACAGTATAAAAAAAATTCAACAGTTACAGTATTACACCACCCCACCTCAAAATGACCACAGTAGTAGTGACATGCAGACATCATGTCAAGGTGACAATACAAATTCAAAATACAAATTAAAACCCAAATTCAGATTTTTCTGACAAACATTCCACGTCCCGTCCCCCCACCCCACTGAAATCCCAGCACCACTATTTGTGAAAAGTCCTATTATACATACTTTATTCCTACAGTCTTCCGGCCAGATTGATGACACCTCCATCCTTTTCTCCTCTGGTAGTGGCTGTGGCCAGTCCTTACTCCTGGACAGTGCCGTGCTCACATAATGACAAGTGAGCGCCACTCTGTCCAGGAGTACTATGAGTCCAGGCTGGCATAACACTGTGCTGCCATTGGGCGTGTCTCTAACAACCTGAGTTCACAGGAAATGGGATGGAAAATGCTGGGTGTCATTCAACTAAGAAGGAAATCAGCTTTGGATTGCAGATCAGGGTGTCGTTGGTGGAGGGGCATTGAGTATTACAATGGAAGATTTTTTTTATCTTTAAAGCTGATGGGTTATTTAAAAAAAAAACTTTTTGGAGAGGGGAAATGAGCTTTAAAGATAAATTAACTTACTACATTTAGCAGAAATTATTTTAGTATTTTCAGGATAGTAATAGTAGATTATTACTTCTATTGGATGTCTTGTTATTTAGGATTGCCAATTGGGAAAAACTTATGTAAAATAAACCAATGCTGTTTGATTAAACACACATTGTTCCTTTGCAGTACCATTTTATTATTTTTTGCAGCATGTGATTTATTTTTGCTTTTCTGTAACCTCATGAAAAACGGTTAAATAGATGGACATGTAGTATTCCTTTATACAGATTGTGTTCATATTATTTCAGAAAAAGACAATGACAGAGGGGAAAGCCTTCATTAACATTAAAAAATGTTTTCTTTGGTTATTATCAAAGGGTATCCGCTGGAACACATCCATAATGAATTAATGCTTATTAATCTTGCATTGTGGAAAGTGAACGGTTCGGTAGAATTCTCTCGTACTTTTCAGAATGGTGTAGTGCATTGGGTCTGCTCAGAGGCTCCTCATTTATGAGAGAGGAACAATGCCTGCTTTGTTGCCATGACAACTGTGTATCACCACACAGCCTATATAGGAAATGAATGTCAAACTGCTTCATATTAATGTCCTCATGGAATAAAACTGGATCTGGTCTTGGCCACTTTGTTACGGTCTTCCTCATTCAATGTTCACTCAACCAATGTTTAAGGGTACAATGCAAGACTGTGTACGAAAGCTAAGGGTCATGGGGCCTACATTCATACCATGCCACTGTTAAAATATATCTCTACTTGGCACGGTCAGTTTGGGCAAAAGCCAGGTACGGACCCTTACCAATTTGTGTACTAGACAAATTCTGTAAATCAGTTGTAATGGTGGCAGCATCTCCGCTCTGCATTTCTTAGGGGTCAATCTTAGGGCCCGTGTGCATTTCCCAATAGTGTAAAATGAGACAGAGGGATATCTTTAAGTACAAAAAATGTAGGCAAAGGACAAACCAATGCCATGTCCCCAGAAATATTACACAAACATTGACTGGTTAAAGGAGTTCTAAAATCACAGTACTATCCAGGTATAACATCAGCGTGGTATTAGAAATACATACTAGAGTTGGTTTTGATAATACAATGAACGCTTACTTGAAAAAAATCCCTTTTATGTAGTGAGTGCTGCCTTCCGTCTGCCCATCACTTTCACCAACTTCCTGGATTCCCAGTGTGCTTTGCATCTCCTTCCCTGCTGCTTGATGTGATGCAATCTCAATTTCTCAAGACTACATGTCCCATCATGCATTGCTTCCAGCGAGCAATGATAATAATCAGATGTTGAGTTGTAGTTCAGACGGCAGGCTTACTTGGAGTGGTGACACAAGCAAGTGTATATTCACAGGGTTGAGTGAAATTGTGTCAGTGTATTGAGGAAGTACATCTTATGAGCATCTTCAATAAGTAAGTTTACAAACGTCTAGAAGAATATGGTTATTAGGAGTGGGATAGAACTTATGGAAAATCAACAAAGAAATACAGATTTATTATTAGTTTTTGACCATACCGTGTTTCCCCGAAAGTAAGACCTACCCCGAAAATAAGACCTAGTGCTATCTTCGGGGATTTCTGTAATATAAGACCTACCCCGAAAATAAGACCTACTTAAAACCCAGAAGTGCCCTTACCATTGCTATATTTCCTTTATACTAGCTTTTATAAAGGACAGCTAGCTCCGACCAACTGTTTTCTATTGGCCGGCAGTTCTGCTGCCGTCAAAAAAAAGAAAACAAAACATTTTCGCCATAGGAATGCATTGCTGGATTCCTATTGGCTATTTCAATTTGCAATAGCAAACTAGCTATTGCACCCGCCCTCTGCTGCTGTCAATCACTAGTAGGGACCTGATGGAGAACTGCCGCAGTGGGCGTGTGCAATAGCTAGTTTGCTATTGCACAAAAGCGTCTTAAACTAATACTAAAAGCAAACTTATCTACACAGTCCAAAGCCCATCATCACTGGTCCTTATTTGGGATAGGTTTCAGGTTAAAGGGTTACATCTTAGGGGGTGTTGCCTTTTAGAGTTAATATAAGGGGGTCTATTTTAAAAAAACAAAAACTCAAAGCTATTCATTCAGGAAAACTGCATGTACTTTGTTTTGTGCACATTGACCATCATTTGCTCAGTTTTAGGATTTTTTTGCATAATGTATAAAGCTGTTGTGGAACTACAAGTCCCATGAGGCACTGCAAGACTGACAGTTACAGGCATGACTCCCAGAGATAAGGCATGCTGGGATTTGTAGTTAAAGCACAGCTGGAGGGCTGGAGTTGCTCACACCTGATCTGGAGCAACCTGATATCACCTGCTATCCTTTTTAAGCAGTTGGAATGATTTCTGATTGGTCCATGGGGTGTTTTTTTTGTGAGTGTTTTTCTTATGTATAATATCTCACTTCCTAGTACCTTTTACTATGTTCTGAGGCAGCCAAACTGCACAGAAATTACACAGTGTCTTGACATTTGCAGCCTAGCTATTTGAATACTGGGCTGCAATGAATTAGAATAATTTGCATTTGCAAATCAGCAATGGAAAAAAATGACAGCTAGAAAATGCAAGATAGCTATAGGTAACCTAGGCAATTTATATTTCAGACATTTAAATAAATGAATGTACTTATCTGTGACATTAGGGACAGTTCTGCAGAAGAGTCCGAGTTCTCCTGTCTGGAATATCACCAAAATGTATTGGCAAAATATGAAAACATTTCATGACTTCTCCAGCAGGGGGCATTGTGGATCAATGAATTATTTACAAATCCTAAAAGATATATACAGTGTGTATATATATATATATATATA
>NW_017307157.1:202735-206139 GCF_000935625.1 Nanorana parkeri
TATATATATATATATAATGGAATGTCCCTCTTTCCTCAACTGTCACTTTCTCTATCTGTACACATGTTTGCTGTAAACATTACAATAACGGAAGAGCAGCAACCAGTTTTTGAAAAAGATGTAACAAGAAATGGGTTAGGGAAAGACCGGGTAGTTTTTAACAGAGTAGAGGCTGGTATGAATACTTGTCAGGTTTTTTTCCCCATCTGTGTTTCCTTGGGGAAATTCTTCTCACTCCCTGTCCTAGAGATTTAACGGGCAGGTAGGAAATGAGAACAACCATTAATGAGGTATTCCGGGCATACTAAACATGAACGCTTGCAGTGGGGCTACCCCAGCACTGCAAGGTTTCAGTGCTCATTTTGGTCTAGGGTCTAATATAAAAAAGATACACTCACCTGATCCACGGTCCTTTGGCAGTGACCACTCAGCTCTCTTTTTCCGCTTTGGCTATGGAAAGTCCCTTGGTGTCCTCACCTCCAGGGCAAATGAATGGAGGTGATTACATCAGTGGTCCTTAGACTGTGGAATCCCCGGGGAGAAGAGGCTGCAGGGACCGGTCTAACAACGAGGCAGGACTGAGGATTGGGTAAGTATAACTTTTTTTATTTTAGATCCTAGGCCAAAACGAGCAGTTAACCCTTTTAGTGTAGGGGTAGCCCCACTACAGGGGTTAATGCCTGGAGTTCTTCTGTAAATTGTTTGTACACACATGACCTATTTTTCCGTATAATTTGGCATCATGTCTCACTGTATACAGCAAAAATAATGTAATCATTAAACTGATAGACCTGATGGGGAGCCCAATAAGCAACTAAATCTGGCCATACAATATACACATTTCAGCCGGTTTTTAATGAACCGAGGAATATCGGACGAAAAGGGTGCCGACAGCGGCATCCAGTGGGCGAATTTCAGCCGACATCCCCTCGTCAGCTGATTGAAGGAGCCGGTCGGAAAATCTTCGAACGAACAGAGCCAATGAGCTGAGCAGCTTCGCCTCTGCTCTGAAAACGCTCAGCAAGGGTTGCTTACTTGGCACCGAGGCCATTCAGAGAATACCTAGTATTTTCATCAATGGATACAAAGCATATTGCTTAATGAGGGCACATGAGGGTTTGTGACCGAGGCTAGAAAGCTCTGGTGGAGAGAGGCTGCTGTAGGCATGCTGCCTTTGGCACCCAAAGCGACTCTACTGAGATCCTTTCCATGTTTTTCATTTTGTTGGTGGGTCAACTGGCTTCTATAGGAAATTGTAGCATGCTTTTCACATCAGTTTGAGAAGCTTATGAGATCATTTAAAATTCATTGTAGGTCTAGCAACCTGCAGTTAACCTCCTTCTGACCTGCAGTTGACTTGCTTCAGTCTCTATTGCACTCCCATTGATGTGTATGGGGACAGAAACAATTCTGAAGCATAAAAAAGCCCATAGACATAGACCTTTACACTTTATAACATTTTCTGACAAGGAAATTGTCCTCGGAGACATCATAAAGTAGAGACAATACATTATTCGCTTTGTTTTCCCACTTAGACACTTACATCAAAATAAGAAATGATTTACATCAGGATGTTCAACTACATCTCTGATAAAGTTGACTATTCATCCTTTAAATAGCTGTGACAAACCATAAAATGGAATATCTCTCAAGTGTATACAGTTGGCAACCAAAATGTAATGGAAAAATATGTGAAACCGTTTCATACCCTGTAATGTTACTTTATTGTACAAAGGAAAAATACAATAAAAATAATTTTAGGACAGTGGGTAAGTATTTTAACTGATGATATAAAATAAGTGACTAAAAGCTTATACAGGGAAGAGATGCCTCTTTACCCCCCAAAAGGTACAGGCCAATGGTGCATAATTCTATGTGTGGCTCTGAGAATAGGTCTCCTACTGTATTGCTTTGTGCTTTCAGTATAATAATTATCCAGCAAATCATTTAGGATACAGAATGATCTTGATCTGTGTGCATCTCCGTTACAGTACGTTCAGCTGATGCATTAAAAATGCTTTTAAAGTTGAACTCAAGGCTAGAGATGAGGCTGGGCATGGTGCAAACACAGTTCAAGGCCGCTCAAAAGTGTGACCACCACTGCCTGCTCCTGACCCAACCAGTTACAGGCAGATGTTCAAAGATAATGTTTGCCCCCCCACAAAAAAAATATATACACTATATTGCCAAAAGTATTGGGACACTTGCCTTTACACGCACATGAACTTTAATGTCATCCCAGTCTTAGTCCGTAGAGTTCAATATTGAGTTGGCCCACCCTTTGCAGCTATGACAGCTTCAACTCTTCTGGGAAGGCGTCCACAAGGTTTAGGAGTGTGTCTATGGGAATGTTTGACCATTCTTCCAGAAGTGCATTTGTGAGGTCAGGTACTGATGTTGGACGAGAAGGCCGGGCTCGCAGTCTCCACTCTAATTCATCCCAAAGGTGTTCTATCAGGTTGAGGTTAGGACTCTGAGCAAGCCAGTCAAGTTCCTCCACCCCAAACTCGCTCATCCATGTCTTTATGGATCATGCTTTGTGCACTGGTGCTCAGTCATGTTGGAACAGGAAGGGGCCATCCCCAAACTGTTCCCGCAAAGTTGGGAGCATGAAATTGTCAAAATGTCTTGGTATGCTGATGCCTTAAGAGTTCCCTTCACTGGAACTAAGGGTCAAGCCCAACCCCTGAAAAACAACCCCACACCATAATCCCCCCTCCACCAAACTTTACACTCAGGCAAGTATCGTTCTCCTAGCAACTGCCAAACCCAGACATGTCCATTGGATTGCCATACAGAGAAGCGGGATTCGTCACTCCAGAGAACACATTTCCACTATTCTAGAGTCCAGTGGCGGCATGCTTTACATCACTGCATCCGACGCTTTGCATTGCACTTGTTGATGTAAGGTCTGGATGCAGCTGCTCGGCCATTAAAACCCATTCCATGAAGCACTCTACCCACTGTTGTTGTGGCAATCTGAAGGCCACATGAAGTTTGGAGGTCTGCAGCTCTTGACTCTGCAGACAGTTGATGACTTCTGCGCACTGCGCATGCACTGACCCCGCTCTGTCATTTTACGTGGCTGAGTTGCTGTTGTTCCCAGTTGCTTCCACTTTGTTGTAATACCGCTAACAGTTGATCGCAGAATATTTAGTAGCAAGGACATTTCACAGATGGACTTAGTGCACAGGTGGCAACCTATCACGGTACCACGCTTGAATTCACTGAGCTTCTGAGAGTGACCCATTCTTTCACAGATGTTTGTAGAAGCAATCTGCATGACTAGGTGCTTAATTTTATACACCTGTGGCCATGGAGGTGATCGGAACACCTGAATCCAATGATTTAGAGGGGTGTCCCAATACTTTTGGCAATATAGTGTGTGTGTATATATATATATA
>NW_017307157.1:206152-206977 GCF_000935625.1 Nanorana parkeri
ATATATATATATTTACCTTGGACTGGCTTCCAATTCATCCTGGAGGACGGGGACATCTTCATTTCCAGGGAAAGCTGGGTGCTAAAAAATCCTGGGAAAATGTGCTCCAGCCCATTACATGATCACTTTCTTCACAAATTCTTTGCACCTCTCTGAAGTATATTATTTTGACAAATGTTGTTTTTCAGCAGTGTGTTTTTATTTAAAAAAAAAACATTTGTAGTATCTGGGTTTGGCGTAAGGGGTTGTAAGTAAAAAATATCTTTAATTTTCATGTAAGGTCCACTTTGAAAAAAAGGGATAAACCCAATAGAAGCATTTGCAGGAAGGACAGATTATGAGTTTGCTATTGTTGACTGGATGGAGAATTCTGTTTGTCCCACATTGCAGGCATTCTGACTCGGATGACTGCTTGAAAGCAATGCACGCTACAGCAGACCTTTTAACCATTTACAGTGGATAATCAGAGCAGAACATATTTAGGACCATGACGCTGTGAGTCAACATAGTTTTTTTCCCAAAGCTGTACCAATGGGCTGTGCTCAGCAATGAGAATAAACACTTTAGCTTAGAATGTTTCTGCTGCATGCACATACTACACTGCGCAGTGGTCTGCTCCTCTGTGCTGCCTGGTTGAGTGGGCACCTTGCACCAACAAGACAACATACATCGGCACGTCCGTGCTTTCTTTCCTCCCCGCTGGGAGACCCCTAATATTTCCCCCGAAGCCCCTATAAGTAAAGTAAAAAATAAAAATATTTAATAACAAAATTAATTAATAAATAAAAATTAATTTAAAAAAATGAAAAAGTTTCTAAAAAAATA
>NW_017307157.1:207960-211014 GCF_000935625.1 Nanorana parkeri
AAATTAATAAATAAATAAAAATAAATATTACAGAAAATTAAGTTTATAAAAAAAAATAAAAATAACATATTTGAAAAATTTGAAAAAATAAAAAACATTTTCGGTTTCGGCCTGACAATTGTTTTACTTTGGTTTCGTTTCGATTTTAAAATTTCCATTTCGGTGCATCTCTAATACTTACACATACATACACTATACCCTTCTGTAGCACATGCAATGGTTTGTATAAGAGGATACACTAAAAAGGCACTTAGCTTCGGTTGTGGCATAATTCTGTATTCAGCAGGACTTTATGGCGATTAAGTGTTCTCAGGAAAATGGCTTCATGTGGCTTAGTGTTGTCCTGTGTTATAGTTCCTCTTGAAGTTCTGTTGATGGCTTCAGCCTATCTATTCTTATCCTAGTTGCTCCCATTCACTCTCATGAGGAATCCTCAATTGGTCCAAAGAACGCAATCATATCTTTATCACGACAGTGATTGGATATCAACTGAAATATCTTTGAAGATGATCAACAGTGCACATACTTTTATGTTCGGTTCCCATCTGTCTCCCAGAACAGTCTTGTTTAACCCCTTCATGACTGAGCTTGTTTTTAGTTCCTGTTTGTAAATGACTGACACACTTTTGACATTTTTGCTGTGTGATTCTTCCAGGTCAGTAATATACTTTCTTACAAAGTGCTCCCACACATATTATATATTGTTTTTTAGAGGACAGATATGGCTACATATTTATATCACATATGTGTGTCTTACGCCTCACTTAGGACAAATAAAATATTTAAAAAAAAGAAAAAATGTAAAAAAAAAAAACACTTTCTTCCCAGTTTTGATTTGTAGTATTTTTTACAAAACCAGCACAGCTAAAAACAAATGCAATAAATACATTCATTTATTTGTCCTTTTATTTTTTATTTTTTTACACTTTTTTTTCTTTACACTTTTCACTATTTTTATTTTTTTTACACTTTTCACTATTTTTTTAAAACTTTTAACATTGTTTTTTTATTTATTTAATTATATCAAGCAGTCATTGTGAATTAATCTCACTATTACTGCTTGATAAATTAATACATTTTTGGTTATTATTAGGCGTTTTCAAACTTCACAACAGCCAATAATAAGTTAGTGACACTGATCCTGCAGTAGTTCAGGATTCAGCTGTCACTAAATGTTTTCTGAACGTTCCAACAACGATCATAAAACTGAAACATTCATCTTTCAGGAATAGATACATTATGTATCCGTTCCTGAAAGTGAAAACAAAAAAAAAAGCCAGTATACGATCCGAGAGAGATATCTCTAGATCTATACGAGCTGTCAGAATGCCGGCTTTTGCCGGCATGTTTGCCCACTCTGCTTTGACTCTCAGACACCCGATAATAAGGTATCAGGTGTCTGAAAAAGGTTAAGCCTTTCATTAATGAATGCCCTCTACCAGCCCTCTAATGCAGCAAATAACTCGTCACGTACAGTGTACGTGATGAGTCATTTGTTCCCTTTGTGGCGGGACGTACAATGTACGTCTCCCGTCACAAAGGGGTTAAATATCATTTTCCTGAGTTAACAACAGCCCTGACGTTCCCAAAGCACTACCTGTGCATACAGTTTCTAGCATATCAAAGTGATCATTGATCTCAGGAAGACAACACTGATTATTGTAGCAATGCAAACTCTTTTAATTATACTGTAGAAGATACATCCTTGTTTGACCAGCTATGTGTGCATGTGTCCCTGAAACAATAAAATACTGTGTATATATATATATATATATATATATCAATATATTTGTGTGAATAAGTGTTGGCCCCCTTCCTGATTTTTCATTGTTTTTCACGTTTGTCACACTTTAATGTTTCAGATCATCAAACAAATTTAAATATTATATAAATATAAGATAACACAAGTAAATACAACATGCAGTTTTTAAAAGGAAGGTTTTTATTATTAAGGGAAAACAAAATCCAAACCCACATGGCCCTGTGTGAAAAAGTGTTTGCGCCCCCCCCCCCTCTCCCCGGTCTAAAGGTGGCCATACACTTTACAACCATCGCAAGACTAGTCTTGCGATGGTTGTAAAGTAATTAAAAAAACGTACGATCTGCCCATCTTGGACAGGCAGATCGTACTTGCGATCATCGCAAGCCCGCCCCCCGTTAGGGGCGAACTTCCGATGACCGCAATGCTGAACGGGCACTGTGCGCGTGCGCACACCGGCCCGTGCGGCATTGATCTTACGATCATGCTAAAAACCAGCTGAAAATCGTACGATTCTCGGCTGGTTTTCTAGCATGCTCCTAAGACAAAAGACGTGCGACCGTACAGTAAAAACGGTCGCACATCTTCCATACACTTTGCGATTATCATACGATCGCTGGATTTCCCGCTATTATCGTGAGATAATCGCACAGTGTATGGGCACCTTAAAGCTTTGGGACTCCGGTGAACCACAGTGAGAGCCAATTTCCACAAATGGCGAAAACATGGAACAGTGGTGAACCTTCCAAGGAGTGGGCGGCCAACCAAAATTACCCCAAGAGCGCAGCGACGACTCATCCAAGAGTACAAATGTCCAAGGACCTGTAGCACACCTTACCGGACTTCCCATATGAAAAAATGGGTGCTCGCAATGACTACGGATGGCACCGTATCAAGTAAAATCGTTGTGTATAGATGTCACCAGCACTCCAAATATGACAGAATACGTCAAAGTTTTAGTGAATCTTCGTTTTTATTTTTTTAAGTCACTCAAAGTGGAATCAAGCGCTTTCGGGCCACACAGGGTCCCCTTCATCAGGCGCGTTTCGTCACATGGACGTTCTCAAGGGATGACAGGTCATCCCTTTTGCACATGGACAGGTCATCCCTTGAGAACGTCCATGTGACGAAACGCGTCGGGGGCGGGCCTACCTTTACGTCATTGTTCCAGTCCTTTTTGCACTCAGATTGAGTGACTAGCTGGCTTTCCACATTGATTTTTATGGAATTTTTATAGAGCGCTTGTTTGTCTGTATTTATTATTTTGGACCCATTAAAGTTGAACTTACTACGCA
>NW_017307157.1:211714-215644 GCF_000935625.1 Nanorana parkeri
GCCAACCAAAATTACCCCAAGAGCGCAGCGACGACTCATCCAAGAGTACAAATGTCCAAGGACCTGTAGCACACCTTACCGGACTTCCCATATGAAAAAATGGGTGCTCGCAATGACTACGGATGGCACCGTATCAAGTAAAATCGTTGTGTATAGATGTCACCAGCACTCCAAATATGACAGAATACGTCAAAGTTTTAGTGAATCTTCGTTTTTATTTTTTTAAGTCACTCAAAGTGGAATCAAGCGCTTTCGGGCCACACAGGGTCCCCTTCATCAGGCGCGTTTCGTCACATGGACGTTCTCAAGGGATGACAGGTCATCCCTTTTGCACAAGCGCTGTACACTTCATTACACCATTATCCTTAAAGCAGAACTGACTAAGAATAAGTGCAGTTAAAATAGCTAAAGGAGACGATTGTGACCGTACTACGATTTTTACATGCTTGGGGGGGATGAAAATGGTCACTTTCGCTGCCAGAGCCGGTTTTGCGTTTTTTGCACACCTGCCACACAGGTCCTCTTTAAGGTGGCATTAGGGGTCCAAAGTGAACTTTGTAAATTACTTTTCACTGTTAATCCCATTTCTTTTCTTGGTTGTCTATTCTGTGATATCTTTTAAATATTTTCTTGCACAGATGTTCTTTTCTTCTCATTAAATTGATATTTTAGAATCGTTAAGATAAATCTCTAAATGCTCTATTCAGAAATGAAAGAATCCTTGCCTCTTTGAAGGAAGCTATCATATCTTATACTCTGCTATATTCCTGCCTGATGTGGCAGTGAGTGTGACAGACATTTCTTAAAGGCCACAATTGCGATAGCAGATACTGTGAATGGTGTGTTTTTGGTAAAACATGTGGTGGTTGCTACCATTTGTTGTGTAAAGAGTTCACCAACCTCAGTGACGATCACTCTCAGTCTGCTGGAGCACAGACTGTTGCCCCGCTAGCTGGAAAATCTCTGCAAAGGGTGAGTCTGAGAGTGCAATCATTATATTCTGGGGGCAGCGGCGGGATCTGAGCCACTGACACGAGTAGGCTGATACTTTGTAAATCAAATACTCAGAAGAATGTGTTGCTTTAAGACCATTGGCAACCGGTGGGAGTCATGCTGTGCCTGTAACCACTCTCCCCACTGACAGCTATGACATGCTGAGCAGGAGCAGATAATACATTTTTTCTTCAATGACTGTTGGAGGCACGGACTTTATAAACCGTTTCTTTTTTCTAAATAAGTTATTGTACCTCTAAGAAATAATACTTGTACACTAGGAAATAAATAAACTTTTTAAAGACAGTAATGTGGTTAAACATTAAAGTAAAAAAAAAACCTGTGATTGTACCAATTAAAATTGTATAGGTCCTCAACAATTACTGGTCATGTAAGGGTTAAATACACCATTGGTGTAATCTGCACCTTTTTATTTCAAGGTGTATTTAACCCTTACATGACCAGAAAGTGTTAATGCCTAAATCACTATAACTCTATGACATATTTGCTTACCTAAATCATTTTTACATTCTTTTTAAGAACCTATAACATTTTAATTGGTACAATTACAGTTTTATTTTAACTTTAATGGGGTTTTTTTTTTATTAACAACTGTACTGTCTTCTTTAAAAATATATATTTATTTCTTAGTGCACAGGCAGCTGTTTACCAACAAAGCCATGTGATTTATATGCTATAGCTGACATCACATGATTGGGATTAGTTAGGGGAGCCTGGGAGCTGTAAGTGAGAGCATAGTCTAGGGCAGTGGTTCTCAACTTGTGTAACCGCGGGACCCACATGTTTCCTTGGTCATTAAGGCGTGACCCAAAAATGATTTCATTTCTGAAAGTTGAGAACCGATGGTCTAGGGGCACACAGTGCTTGCTACACGATCTTAGCTGTCAGAAATAGGGCACTGTGCAGGGGAATGTTATTTACAGATTGCGGACTTAATTACGTTTTTAAATTAGTTATAATAATAATAATTCAGTAAATATTTTTTTGATTAACAAATATTAGCTTTGTCTGTTGCAATGGCCCTTTTTTTTTTTTTTGCATTAATACATAATCACTTTGGCAATATCACATGCTCATCCTGCCTATTATGTGATCAATATGCTCAAAGACATTCACTATCAGATCTTATCAGGAACAGACGACAGGTAGGATGCTTGTGGCACTGGGAGCAATCAGAGCTGGAGTCACCTATGGCAGAGCAATATCAGCCCTGGCTTTATAATACTAGAGGATTATAGGTGTCCCATGGGTGGGTTTGAAGTTCCTTGTCCTGTGACCCTGGACTGTGCAGTCTTCCTGCCAAGCTGCTACATTATATGATGTTGCCATGAACTTGGAGAGAGTGTGGTGACAGGACCAGTGAACACAGGGCTACCTCTTTGTATGCTAAACTGGAAGTGAGAAAGCAGGCAATTATACGGGTTTAGCTAAATGGATGCAGAAGATTAACACCATGATGCAAATTAGGCCATTCAGGGGGAAGGCTGTGCCCCCTAAGTTAACATCTTTCATGTTTACCCTTAAAAGAGCTTGCTGAATAACATCCAAATCTGCAGTTTAATTAAAAAAACAAAAAACATTTGGTTTCAAAATATCACCGTCAGCAATTATTAGCTTACAGGAAAAAATAAAATAAAAATGAAACCATTAAGTGGATTCTTATTTTTATTTTAGCCCAGACTTACTTCCAACCAATCCATTGGTAGATCATAATGTAGGTTGCTACGGCAACTGAAAGTATTGCGCAACATACCCTTTGTTTCCCTTGTTACGTTTCTTTCAAATGTCTTGTTAGAGATCGGCACCCTCAGCAAGCACTGGTCGGGATTTCACAGGCTACGTTCAGCTTTATCTTCGTTTCCTCAACAATCACTCTCTAATGAGAGGTTGCTTCTGTTATCTAAATCACGATTGGGGAGATCTCAAATACGCTCATTGTGATTTACCTAAATGCTTTAAATTGGCATAGAAAGCTAGAAACCATGAGCTGTTAGTCATATTGCCATTGTTTGATGTATAGATTTCCTCTACATATGTAAAAATAACTACAAAGCAGTCATGAGCGTCTCTTTGTTATAGACTTTCCTATGTCACCCTAAAGTACAACTCCTCCTTAACAAAGAAACCTAGAATCACAAGTGGCATAGGGATTAAGCACCATATTTGATGATCTTTCCGTGGGAGTTTCTTAAAAAGGAAATAAGGATGAAAAGAAAGTTATTATTGTTTTTCACTATAAATCATCTCTGCAATTCATTTAACCTTCCTCCCTTCCTTGTACAGAGATAATTTATCATCCACACAGGGAATGCATTGGTTTCAATGGCTTGACATACATTTACATTCTGAGAAGGTGCAATAAAAGCACCAAAGCTGTGTAGCACTGCAAAGTGGGAAGCAGAGGTTGTATATGAATGATCAAATACATAAACACAACCACCTTGGATATTGCAGGACTAGCAATGGGTTACAACAATATCCAGAGGTCCAGCGGCCTAGTATTGGAATTAGTATTGTTACTGGCCACTAATGCCTGGGGAGGGGGATATTCCACTGGCCACTAATGCTTGGAAAGGGGGATATTCCACTGGCCACTAATGCTTGGAAAGGGGGATATTCCACTGGCCACTAATGCTTGGAAAGGGGGATATTCCACTGGCTACTAATGCTTGGGAAGGGGGATATTCTACTGGCCACTAATGCCTAGCGGTGGATGGGGGATATTCTACTGGCCACTAATGCCTGCGGATGGGGGATATTCTACAGACCAATGCCTAGGAAGGGTGGATAATCAACTGCCCATTAACATATGGGGGGAGGGTTCTACTGGCCACCAATGTCAGGGAAGGGGGATCTGTATTTCACTGATCACCAATGGATAGAGGAGCTGTTTGGGGTGATCACTTTTAACAAAAA
>NW_017307157.1:215660-260485 GCF_000935625.1 Nanorana parkeri
ATTGTTCCGCTCACTGATGTGGACAATGGGGTATTCCCCCACCCACCAAGTTTCCCCCTACTGACCAACACTGGGGCATTTTTTCCTTTTATTAAGCTTCTATGCCTGATTATCAATACTAGTGCATACTTTCCTCCATTTCTTGCACGTTACATACTCCCACCTGCTGCATTGCATAAACTGTTTCACAATACATGCTAACTGTCCCCTTTATTAGGTACACCTTGCTAATACCGGGTTGGACCCCATTTTGTCTTCAGAACAGCCTTAATTCTCCATGACAGATTCAACAAGGTGCTGGAAACATTCCTTTTACAGAGTTTGGTCCATAGTGACATGATGGCATCACACAGTTGCTGCAGCTTTTGTTGGACTGCACATCTATGATGCAAATCCCCCATTCCAACAGGTGCTCTCATGCTTACAGGGGTTTGCTCCAAAATTCTGGCCCGACCATACAACTGTCACAGCAGAAACTGAGACTCATGAGGCCAGGCAACATTTTTTCAATCTTTTAAATGTCCAATTTTGGTGAGCCCTTGCAAACTGTAGCCTCAGTTTCCCGAGGCTCCATAGTTGACAGAAGTGGCCCCATCTGCTTCCAGGCTCAACATGTGCGTTTAGAGATGCTCTTCTGCATACCTCAGCTGTATTGAGTGGTTACTTGAGTTGCTGTTCCTTTTCTATCAGCTTGAACCAGTCTGGCCATTCTCCTGAAATCAGCAAGGTGTTCTCACCCAGAAGACTGCCGCTCACTGGATATTTTCTTTTTCAGACCTTGCTCAGTAAACACTAGAGCTGGTTGTGCGTGAAAAGACCCATAGATCAGCAGTTTCCGACATACTCAGAGCAGCCTGTCTGACACAAACAACCTTGCCATGCTCAAAGCCACTTAATTACCTTTCTTGCCCATTCTGATGCTCAGTTTAAACTTCAGCAGATAGTCTTGACCATGTCTACATGCCTGAATGCATTGAGTTGCTCCCATGTGATTGGATGATTAGATATTTGCATTAATGAGCAGTTGAACAGGTGTACCCAATAAAGTGGCCAGTGTGTGAACACTGGCCACACACCGGCCATAGTGTTTATTGTCCAGTTACTGGTTGCTTTGGAGTACCCAACTATAACAAAGTTGTAAAGTCCAGATTCACTCTAAAGCACAACTAAAGTTCACTGACTTAAAATACCATCAGTGACAATTTTGAAGATTGAAATGCTCGAGTATTTTTGAAATGAAACATTAAAATTACTTTCTTTATAATCCACTGATTATTGCGGAAGGGGTTATGGAGCACTTATACATCAACTCCCTGTGAGGTACAAGCTGCTGCTTAATCTACAGCTGCCAATGGCAAGACCAGCAGCTAAGGTGAGGCATGGCCAGCTTCTTGCTAATCAGAGGTGACTACAGTAATACTGGTTCCCTGATAAAGCCATTACATCCTGCTGTAGTCCAAGAGTGTACAGCAGACAAAGGCTGTCCTAAATTTAAATACTAGCACTGCAGCATTGTCACCCAATTAGAGGAAAATGAGACTCAACAGGTACCTTTGCATATTATTGGGCGCCTAAATGCAAACTAGTAGTGCGGTTGTACAACTTAAGAAGCGGCTTCACATTTATGATTTTTTTTTTAATGATTTGACCATAGTGCTACGTAGGACAGTCAGTGTCCATACATAAAAGTATAGAAGCAGCCATTGCCGAAAAATGCTAGCTGCCTGACTGTCCCTGGCTTTAATAGGTCAAGAACAAAAGCTTCTGTTTTGTTCAATAGAAATTTCCTTTAAGCAGCTCTTGGGTTTAAAAAGGCTTCAAAGATAAAACAAAAAAAAGTTACATATTGCAGCTTACCAGTCCTTGGTTGTGATAGCTGCATTCATTTTTTTTTTTCAGGCCAAGAACCTCATCAGCAAGTACAGAAAATGGCTGATCTTGCCAGAAATCGTGTCCTTGTCGCTTCCCGGAAAAATGTGTCCCCAGCACATTTTGTTGCAAAGTCCAGAGATTTTTGATCCTTCCTCAGGCTCAACTAAAGTCCTAGACTTTGCAACAAGCTTCCAGCTGTGCTGGCAACCTCATTTGGTCTATGCCAGCATGCATTAATCCTTTTAACGGATTATGCATCAGGCAGAAACACACCAAAATGTTGGTGTAAATGGGCCCTAAAGTGAAACTTACCTTTGGCTATGTGTTATGCCGGCAACAGTGCCTGCCCGTACTGGTGTTAGGCTTCCTGTAGAGCCTCTTCGGATCCTAAAGCCCAGTAGTACATGGGGCCTCAACTTTTGGTCAAGTTGAGATTAGTTCCACTATCTCCTGCCATTTAACTGGCAAGTTCCATAAGTACAGTGGCAGTATTTGACGGACGAATGACGGTGATTAGCATTAACAGGAAAGACTTGATCCAAATTTAGGCACAATTCAAGACCCCCCATACTGCCTTAGCCAAGAAAAAAAGGGGTTCCCTGAAAACACTGGTAATTGCAGGCATCACTAAGTGGGCGTACTTGACCCTTGATAAAATTAATGAAAAATGTTTAACAGGTCGCATCCAGTGTAATGTAGACCGTAAGGAGTTCTTACTTCATTTATAAATTAGTTTATAGGAAACCCCTATACTCTTCAGTGCCATCTAAGGGTGCTAGTGCTTAATAGAAGTTTTAGGAAACCCCTTAAAAAAAAAAAAAAAATACAATTTCTGCCAGCAACTTTGATTTTCAGTAACTGTGAAAATATATATATATATACACACACACACACACATATATACACACACACATTTCATATTACAACTCTTTCCTCACACAGACCCTCTCCCTTAGCACTCTCAGCAGTCCATTGCAACAGTCTCCACAGCTGTAACCACAGCATTGAAGTAGGTACAATTCTGCAACTACATTTGCCAAACATTACTTTACACAACTGTAGGGGGTTTTCAATTTAAAGCCAAAAAGAATGCTCAATGCATTCAGGTGCATTAAAACAAGGTGTGCAAAATGTCACAGTTCGCCTTAAAGGTGCCCATACACTGCACGACTCTCGTACGAGAATCGTGCGGTGTGAATGAAGACGTGCAACCGTTTCTACTGTACGGTCGCACGTCTTTTGTCTAAGCAGCATGCTAGAAAACCAGCCGAAAATCTTACGATTATCGGCTGGTTTGAATGCTCGGGAGACAAATGCCGAATGGGCCGTTGTGCGCACACTGCCCGTTCAGCATTGCGGTCATCGCAATGCCCCATGATCACAACTACGATCTGCCTGTCCAAGATGGGCAGATCGTACGTTTTTTTAAATGACTTTACAACCATCGCAAGACCTTAGTCTTGCGATGGTTGTAAAGTGTATGGCCACCTTTAGAAAGAAGCCATATCCAGAGTAGAAAAGCTTGTCCACTGCCAGCAAGCTGAAGAGAAGAACCATCACTACCCGTGCAGAGGCCCAACACACCACCCGCCAAGCTGGAGCTCCCTAACCAGCAGCTTTAATTGCAGAGCTACAAGTCTGACTCCACAAGGACCTCTACAGAAACCATGGCTTCCACATAAGGCGTGCAAGGGTCTCTCTCTATAGCATACTGACAGGAGCCAGACTTCTAGTCAGGATGTGGTTGCTTCTAAATAAAAAAGTCTGCACACTTTAGATGTATTTAATCTATTTGAAATGAATCTTCAGTTGGGCTGGAATACTATAATGGAGGCTTTTTTTTCCCTCTCCCCCCTTAAAAAGTAACAAAACCTGCCAAAAAATACCCATTGCAGACATAACAGAACTGTTTACCAAAACAATCAGTTCCAATTGGACTTGTTTTATTTGCATTAGACTTGCATTACAGTGTTTACGAGATTACCGGATCTATAACAAAGTTCATTATACTTACCAGGAATATAATTATTTTTTTTTGGTTTACTGCTGTTTATTGAAATTTGCATTTTGGGATTACAAAACATATACAGAGTGTCAGCCAATTACATCAAGATACCAGGCCAATATCTTTGCGTATCCTATGTTCTATGAACATTACATCAAAGTTTGTTTCTTTACAGAATGCACAGGAAAAAAAAAAAAAAGTCAATGTCAATTTACAAGCCAAAAAGATTTCTGCTTTTATGGTCCTTTTCATGAAAAAGATAAGAAACAAAAATTTTATATAAACAGTTTATTTAATCTAAACAGCAACACAGACAGAACGCCATATAAACACAAAGGAAGTGATGCAGAAGCAAGTTGCTGACTGTCTGAGGCGCTAGGTTGCAGAGAATGGCAGCCTAGTCACTGAAAGACCCTAAAAAGGAAAAACTTAGGGGCAGGGAGGGGGTGGAATATGACATTGTATTCTGGTTTTAATTTTTACTACAGCCAGCTAGAGGCTAGATATAGTTCTAAACATTTTTATAGCATGCCTGCATCGGATAGCAAAGGAAAAAAACTATAGATTACTAGTGGATTTATAGAAGTATAAAAGTTTATAATTTTACAGCAGTTGAAATACTGACATCAATATTAAAATAAAAGCAAGTTTTACATCATAACAATCAAAATACAAAAAGACGGAAGGAAGAGACCCTGTATGAAAAAACTGGGGGGAATATTCAGCAGATTTAGAACTCTATACAAGTGGCGAAAATGGAAAATGGCACACATAACCCCCTCCCCTAAGTGACTTTTTGTATATAGCATTCAATTTTGCAAAAAAATTTTGTTTTTTGTAAACAAGTTCTTGCCAAACCAATCCCTTCCTTTTTATGTTCTGGGTTTTTTTTTTCCTTTTTTAAAGTTTTTATTGTAAGATGCCACACGGTTGAAGCTTATGATGGAGCAAACTTCTTGGCTTGTGCTCTGACTCTTTTTTCATATTCAACTCTGTTTTGGCTGAAAAAAGAAAATAGAAGTGTTAATAGCAAGGGTGAGGAAACACTAAATCTGGCTTATGAAAATAACGCCAGGCCCACAGACATGCACAGCAATATAGTTCAATAAGTTGAATTTATTCTAAAACTGGCTGCATGACCAGATCTTGGGTCCCAAATTTAGATCCCACATCTGGTTGTAAACCATGACATATATTTCAATACTTAACTCAGATACCATGACTTCTGGTCAGAAGGAGATCTCCCTCTGACCGGCAGTGCCAAGGGAGCATGGAGCTGGTTTCTTTCCAATCAGAAAGCCGGGTGTGGGGTTATGACCTGCCTCCGGCATGGCTAGGAAGGCGGCTTTCCTTGTTGCTAGGCAGCCTGGCTTTCTAAACAATCAGGAAGCCAGGCGGCATGCAATGACCTGCCACCCGATTGGTCAGGAAGCCAGGCTGCCTAGCAACCAGTGAAGCCGGCTTCCAAGCCACTCAAGAAGCCGAACGGCACCTCATGACCCGCCACCCGGCTTCCCGATTGGTCAGGAAGCCAGGCAGCAACGGCAAGTGAACTAGCCGATGTTCTATCGAAAAGAACACCTTTCCAGGCAATCAGGAAGCCGGGAGGTGGGTCATGATCCACCATCTGACTTCCTTTTAAAACTGGGCACCAGTACTCTATTGGCATGTAACGGGAAAAAAAATATCGATACATGATACCGAAAAACCATTCTGTGCATCCCTAGGGTATACAGGAATCTCTTATGATCAAAAGCATAGGTAAAGCTCATCAATAAACCCAACAAAATGTAATATTTACATTTTGTTGGGTTTATGTAAATGTAAAATTTAATATTTGCAGCTTACCAGGCCTTAGGCCCCATTCACACTGAGCGATATCGCTCATATTTCCACTCGGTATCGCTCTATGTAGCTTCTCCAATCCATTTCAATGGAGCTGTTCACATCTCGTCGCTCAATATCGCTTGTAGCTCGTCGCTGGTAGCTTGTCGCTCCTACATGACCCTTTTTTCGAGCGTTATTGCTCTTGATTGCATACAGCCCAATAGGAACAAGTCGCTCAATATCGCTCGTTGCGCAATATCGCTCACAATCACACGATTTTCATGTCGCTCAGTGTGAATGGGGCCTTAGATGAGGTGGCTGCATTAGTTCCCATTCTATTTTCTGGTTTTCCTTTATTTTCACTGTCATCCTATCTGTCCTAAGATGACAAAAATCACTATGGAGGAGAAGGGTTGTCACCCAAAGACAGGAAGAATATGTTCTGTAGCCTGAAGAGGTATCTGGCAGCAAGGCTAACTGATAGGATTGCAGCAGAGTTCAGCTCACTGGATTTCGGACTTAAACAGGTTTCTTTTCTGCACTTCAAGCGACATTAAACGGTTTTCATTTTTATCTTTTATGGTGGCCAGACTTGCTGGGAAAAAAAAAACACAACCTTGTATAGATAAAATATCCTATATAATAGGATATTATAATAGGGGTGTGGAAATGTAAAAAAAAAAATGTACTTGTCCAAGGGCTAAAGCGGGGGCCGAATTCTACTTGTCCCTCATGACAATCTACTTGTCCCAATACAAAAAAATTGTTTTAATCAAAACCAGGGATGCACCGATATAGGTTTTTGGGTATCGAGCACGAGCAATGATTCTGTTTGCCTGGGAAGCCTGGGGTTCTGGGAGAGGCCGGGCCAGATTTGATTGGGTAATTCCATATTCCCATATTACTTGGGAAAGTGAGCTTGCTCTTTAAAAAGGAGGACTATGAGGTGAGTGATTCTCACTCAGCCTCATAGTTCGAGCTGACGTGTGACAATTAAACTGTCACAGGTCGGCTCTATAGATCAGGAAGTGAGCGAACACATACCGTCGCTCGCTCACTTCTTGATCCTGTCCCTGCAGAGAGCCGTAACTGTCTGTCTCTTGGCTCCCTGCAGGGATTCTCCCCTCCCCGCTCCGATCCTCCAGCACGGACTGGAGGAACGACCGGGGGAGGGGGACGATTACAGCTGGCTCTGCCTCTAGATAGGCAGAGCCAGCTGTCAATCATGCACTGGATCTCGACAGTAATGTCAGGAACCGTGTTGGCTGCGGCGGTCTCAGTATATAGTGAGCTGTAGCTCGCGGTATACTGAGCTTTGGGTCACGGGAGGATGCTAGTTTATGTCCTCCCGTGACCCTTAGGGGAACTATGGGGAAAAACACTGACCCCATAGTTCTCCTTTAATGCACATTGTGCGTGAAGGAGAGTTCTGCTGCTTGGCTACCACAATATCGCACACAGTGGAATGGCGGCAGCACTCAACGCACACGCACAATGTCCTATGCATGCATTTATTTGCATGCAGATGACAGTGGCAGCGGGGTTGGTTTTAACTTTTTTTTTTTACTTTAATCACTTTTATTTTCTTAATTTGTATATATTTTATTAGATTTTTTTATAACTTAATTTTTTTTAAATGTATTTTTTTCTCCCACTTAATTTTATTCCCATCACATAGGGCTTAAAAACTCCTATGTGATAAGTTTGGAGGTGACAGGTTCTCTCTATGGAACCTGCCCTCCAAACACAGAACTGATGTTCTGTGCAGTTCCTGACGGCTGAGACAGGTGGCGCTGTGATCACAGCGCCACGGTCTCAGTGGGATTACATAGAGCAGACGAAGAACGTCCGTTCTTCGGGCTCTATGGTGAGCTTGTGTGCCATGGTCACGGCTGCGGTGACTTGACACAATAGCCCCCGATCCTTTCATACAAGTGATCTAATTGGATAAAATCTTGGTATAAAAACGAGCGGCGGCCCCACGCTGTACATTTAGCTCTGCTTGTCCGGAGCAGGGCTAAATGTAAAAAAAACCCCAAGAACTACTCGCCCGGCACCCAAAACTGCATGTCCTGGGCGTCGAGCAATAGGAATTCCACACCCCTGTAATATATAGATGTGTCGTGTTACAAAAGTGCTGGGTGCTTTTTTGCCTTGTGACAGAGAATGCATTAAAAGGCAAAAAAAAAAAAAAGTCTTTAATACTACAACAGATATGACAAATATTTTCAGCTGAAAAGAAGCCATAAAGGGAGCAAATAAGAAGTTTGTTGTTAAAGATAATACATACTTTAAAAAACACCCCTTTAGCTAACATTTGAAACAGCTGCAACCAGGGCAGGCAGCAATGCCCCACCAGCCAGGGCAGGCAGCAATGTCCCACCAGCCAGGGCAGGCAGCAATGTCCCAACATCATTGCATATGGGTGTGTTAAAGAGGCACTAGATGTTCTTGCTTTTGAAGTCCCACATTAGCTAGTCATTCTCTTTTTTGGAGTATTAATGTTCTTGGTAGGGCAGCTCCCACCCAAGACTATGGAAACCCAAAACTAGGAGAGGAAGCCTCAAGTGAAATCAATTTGGGAACAGACAGGCTGCCACCACAACCAGGTGGAACCCCCCATCATTGCAGATAGCTTGCAGGTGATACGCCACATCCCACATTGAACACAAAGAAAAAAGTTAAACTGGCAGTGTGACTATATGAAGCATGAACTCCATGTGTTTGGATGGCAAACAGCTCTACAGGTATCAATGCAAAATAATCCTAAACTAGACAAAGTACGTCATGTAGCCGGTATCCAACAGTATAGCTTGCCAGTTATATTCCCCAGTGATATTCCCACTCACCTACATCAATACTTTAATATTTGTATATCTACACTAGATCCAATCCCCGCTTGCAGGCTGCTTGGGCAAAAGGGAAATCCAGCACCAGATAATGAAAAATGGAAACACTAGCAGAAGGGAGGAGGTCAAAAGTGAAGAACATGGGGTTTTTGGCCCTTTCTGCTACATAGCAAACTGCATAAGCAACATGCTGTAGTTTGTGACTTGGGTTCAGAACGGGTTTATTTTAAGGCTGAAAAAGACTTCTACAGAGTCTAATCACAGCTCATTGAAAAGGTTTTAGAATCACCATGTAAAACTAATTGTCCAAACAAGATATTTCTATACTGACCAGTAAATTGTGTATGCCTCTGCTTGAGCTGGATCTTGTATATTTGGTTCATTTAGAAGTTCTTGTATTCCTAACAAGATCTGTGGAGAGATGGGAAGCGTTAACAGAACGTGTGACAAAGCTGGTGATTCACCAGTAAAATGTAAAGGCCTACCTGTTTAATTGTGATTGCTGGCCTCCAATCCTTGTCTTCTTCTAAGATGGACAGACACACTGTGCCTGAAGGATAAACGTTTGGGTGGAATAAGGGAGGCTCAAATTTACCTGAAACAGAAATCAGATCAACCATCATGCCAATTCCAAAGTACAGCTAGGAAAAATTTTCATTTATTTGTTCTGCTAGTATAAATATGTAGGAAGGCCACTGGACTGCAAGGGCATATAACTCTGAACATGTATACAAATAACTTTTTTTCCTACGGGCAGCATAACACACACGGCAAATTATAGTTTCCAAGAGCCACCCACACTCCTTTCAGTCTGCAACCTTTCAATGGTGGTGGTGCTCATGGTGATCACACAGATGGCGCTGTGCAACCTTGTGTGTGCCGGTGCAGGTCATCGGCACACACAAGGATGAATTCAATATCTCATATGATACATGATATAAAAAAGGGACATCTTGAATCCATGGGCTCCTAGTGTTAAAATGTATGTAAAGCCCAAACTTTTTTTTTTTAAAGGTTTTGATATCTGTCAAATTACTTATTGCCGTCTGTCTCTCTTCAATTCCTGTCCCAAAAGGAGCAACGGGAGCCACCCACACACTAAAAGTAAGGAGTATTCCCCCACTGTCACTGAACCAGATGTTTTAGCTTTAAATACACTTTACCAAGGACACGCGCTCAGGGTAGCCCAATGGCTTTGCTACCAATAAGGAGAAAGCAAGTGACCGGGAACACAAAGACACCTCACCATGGTGGATATGGGCAGAATTTAACTCGTTAGATACAATTTTATTGCTGTACAGTTTTGATCAATAAATGTAAATAAATTCTTAACTCTCATGAGAAATTAAATAAACGTAATAAGTAACCACAGGCCTACAAGACGACATGCTGAAAAAGTCTAAAATTCTGAACAGAAATGCCTAATTCTGTTTATTCACGAAGGGTATATGATGCCTCCCTACACAATGCCGGGCGAAAAGAGATGTGACGTGAGCAGTGAAGCATTCTAGTCGCATCACTCACCCCTCCTCACTACTTGATCATTCACAAAATGCCTTGCTTTTTTCCCGAAATGCAAGGCGTTCTTTGATTGGAGGACAAATGTCACATTTCCCACCCCCTCCTCCAATCACCAAATGCCGTGTCTTTGGAAACATTTTATTGTACATGTTTGGTATTGATTAACCCGATGCAACCCCATCTTCTATATTTTACCAAAAAACTGGGTATTGCATTTGTGTGCACGAAAATACATTTGTATATTTTTTGCTAAAAATATGGATTTAAATGGCTTATGTCAAGCCATTTAAATCCATTTATGTTAAGCTGAATAGTTGAGGAAGTGAGGTTAAAACAGAAAGAGACCCAACTACTGTTTGTGATTTTATGAGAACAATTGTTCACACTATCTTCATTTAACCTTCCTCCTTTCCGGTGGAAATGTTAAAATGTATTGAAAGTGATAATACAAATTTTATAAACATTTGTACAAATATTGTGCAACATTAAAAGTTGCAACTAGCATTTTTTTTATTCTACAGGGCCTCTACTTTTAGAAACTATATACTTGTTTGGAGGGTTTTCAACAGTTTTCAGCCAAAAATATGCATTTTTGAATGGAAAAAAAACCAAACATCTTTTAAAAACTATGTTAACATTAAAAGGTGATATGAAGTATTAACGACAAGTGGAGCTGGCAGGACTTGAAGGCCACAGAAGACTGGCATATATCTGCTTGGGGGAGATCCCAGAGCACAATGAGATGATTTAATAGCCAAGGTAAGAGTATGTTGGGGTCCCACAAGCTGCCTGCTGATATCATAAAATGCATAATACAAAAGACTTGCACACTCTTTGTGCTCCCTGATTAGTGCAAAGCAAAAATTCACTTACATTTTGGAGGCGAGGAGGGATAATCATCCTTAAACAGCATCCGAAGTTTAAATAATCCTCCTTCCCAAGGGGTCTGAAATGCAGAGGAAAAAAAAAAAAGTAAATGAAAAGAACTGAAAGGTCGGAGAGAAGTATTTTATAGCTCAAGAGAAGGGGGTGGGGGGTGGTGGCGACGACGTTTTCCTTGTTGGCAGATCTTTTGTAATACCTGACCATGCTTCCCTAGTACCTATATCTCAAGTGTCAGCAAGTGTGCACAAGTTACTGAAGCCATGCACACTAGCAACAATGTCAGCCTGTCATCGGCAGTTCTAACATCAGAAGAAGCCTAGCCTATGGTTGAAGGATCTTTATAAATGACTCGACTCTTATAATAAAGTGCTACTGAAAATGTGGGAAAAATGGGTTAGTAACATTTCCTTCAGGCTGGGTTCACACCTGGGCGTACGGAATATGCGCGTTTTTACAGCGGTTAAAAAAAACCCCGTGACAAACGCGCGTTTCCGAGGGCTATCCGGCTGTTTCCTAATGGATACGCGCGGAAGACACGCCCCAAAGAAGCTCCTGTACTTTTTGGGCGTAGGGCGTTTTGCAGAGCGTTCCTACGCGCTGTAAAACGCCCAGGTGGGAACCATGCCCGTAGGCAATCATTGGTTTTCACATGTTGAGCGTTTTACAGCACGTAGGAACGCGCTGTAAAACGCCCAGGTGTGAACCAGGCCTTAGAGCAGGGGCGCCCACTATTTTTCGTCTGGAGATCTACTTTTCAAATGACGAGCCCATTGAGATCTACCAACGAAAAAACACCTGCATTCAGGGGCGGGAGGGGGCGTAGGCTGCGCAGGCAGGCCCCTCGCCCACAGTGCGATCGCCTGCATTAGTGCCTGTGTTCCAGTCCAGTGCGAGCAAAAAAAAAAGAAATTGAGGAAGCAAAGTCCTCAATCTCTTTTTCTGCAGCCTCTATTCTAAATGAATGGAAAGCACAGAGGCTTCCCATTCATTAAGAAAATATTTTACTATCGAGCTGTTTCTGAATGGGGAGGAGCTTCTGTACTGAGTGCTTCTCCCCATTGAGAAACTTATGAATGAACAGGAGGTGATGTAAATCACCTCCTGTTCATTTCATTTATAACTGGGGACACATAGTACTATGTGTCCCCAGTTATTTACAAACACTGGAGTGATCAGACGATCGCTCCAGTGTTTGTCCTACACAGAGGATTGGTACATACTGGTGACATGTACCGATCCTCTGCCGCTCGTCCACGCACAGGGGGGCTGCAACTTCTGTCAGATCCTGGCCGAGCGTCTCTCTCTCTCTCTCTCCTCACTGCTCTGCATTATAGTGACAGCGGCTCCGTCCTCCCCCGCCGCCGGTTCCTTCACTTCTTCTCGGATCCCCGCTGGGGAGAGCAGCGGGGATCCAGAGAAGCGGCGGGAGGAGAGGACATGGCGATCTACCAGTGATCGCTACGCGATCGACTGGTAGATCGCGATCGACCTTCTGGGCACCCCTGCCTTAGAGCCACATGCCCGAGTTCCTGCAGGCCATATAAGCAAGACCCATCATCCCTGTTGGGTTTTAAATATAAGATAATGGAAGTGTCTGAACACCCAAACGTCTCAACTAAGGGTAAAATGGTGCAAGACAACATATCAGGGAAAGGTCACCTTTAAGTAAATTGGCCCTTTAAAGCAATACTATGTTTGTCAAGAGGTTTTCAAGCCCCACACACAAACTTTGGAATCGTCAGTCTTACCCCTTTCTTGCCTGGAATAGCACACTCCCAGTTCATCAAGTTCATTGTGCCATCTGGATTTTTTGTTGGTACTGCCACAAAACCCTAAAAAACAAAAACGATCATACAATTACTAATCTACCCGAAATAGTTTAAGACAAATGCAAGTGCATGAACAACACTTACAAAAGGATGGTCTTTTCTCCAAGCTTTTCTCTCCTGGGCAAGTCTGCTCAGGGCTATGCCAGACATAGTTGGGTTCCTACGAAAACAAACCATGTCAGGTTAAGGAAAAGTTGAAAGAAATGCAGGCAATGATACATGGATGGAGGATTCAAATATTGCACACCGCCACCATCTAGTGTCCAAGATACGCATTGCAACAAAACAACTTAAATCAATGCTAAGTAAAGAAAATCTGTTTTGATAGAAATATTGTAGCCTCCATTACCGATTTGCTTAAAGTCCAGACTCCAGGGCAGTCATCCCCAAGCCTGGCGTCAACACATTTTGCATCATGGACCTGAATTGACATGTAAAACAGGAATTCAGACTTCCCACGGTGTCATATTTGTTCCCGGTGACTAGCTATTGAAGCCAAAATCAGTGCGACTGCCCCAGTGCCTGAATCTTTAAAAATAAGCAACATGGCAGCTCCCATACGTCTGTCCTTACAAGTCCACACACAAAAAACCCACATTCAAATTCAACACAAGATTTTAAAGCCCATATGCACCAAAGAGAACCGCAAGTCCTTCCTGTAAGACCTGGGGAGAGATTACATGCACGGTTCCAAAGACACAAAATCGTGTTCTAGCAGGGTTTTATGTTGCAATAAAAAGGCCATCTTATGACTGCAACTATGCTTTGTATGTCACAGGCTTCAGTGTCTTATGCAAGGAGGGGTTAAGTAACATTCGTAATTATATGACCCTTGGGAGCAGTGCTATTTGAATACACGCCACATCAATTCCAGGTCAAAACATTCCTGGTTACATCTTCACTTGTTTAACATAAAACCCTATTCAGATTGTAAGGAAAACCGCCGACGCACGGTTGTCAAAGTGCCGCTTACCGGTGGTAAGAATACTAGAAGACTTATTATTGTGTGCTATGGTAAAGTGAACACCGGCTGCACAATGTACTTTAACACCCGTCAACTTCGCCATTACAAAACATGGGCGAGAATTCCAATACATTTTACTGAACAGTAAGGCCCGGTTCAACATGGCCGTTTTGTAGCGCATTCCTACCCATTATTTCCTATGGTTATGGTTCATGGGCGTATTCCAGGCCGTATGAACGTGCTACAAAACGTCCTACGCCCAAAGAAGTACAGGAGCTTCTTTGGGGCGTTTTTGTCATGCTTTTCCATTGGGATACAGCCAAGTAGCCCTCGGGAAACGCGCGTCTGTCGCGCGTTTTTACAGCGAATCGTGTGACACGAAAAAAGCGCGACAAACGCGTATATTCGATACGCCTAGGTGTGAACCCAGCCTAAAATGCAGAGATTCTACAGGAGTCCTGTAAATTGAAATGCACACTGTGATTTGTGTACAAGAACTATAAAAGAAGTTTACACATGAAGGTTGTTTTGTATTTAAGATCACACAAAATAATTTAGGAGGCTGCATTCATTCACATTACAGCACTTGATGCTTTGGCATATACATGCAGGGAGAACAACTTGAAAACAAAACATCCCTTATAGCTACCATAACAGTGCACAGGGGTATACAAGTTCAGTTCGAGGAAACAAGTTCTCTTTTAACCTATTCTTGTTCAGGAACCTCTGACCTGGGAGTTCCATTAGCGCTAGTTACGGGGGGCAGGGGGGGGGGGCTTTGTGTACACATTTTAATTACTGTTGGTACACAATCAGTCAAAAAAATAAAACATAATATGTTGCATCAATATTTGCCTTAATTCAATGGCAGAGGTGATGCGTCTTATTGAAAGGCTCCGTCCAAAGTTTGATGATGCTCTGCATCTATGAGCATTGTAGAGATATTTATTTTCAAAAGTTCACAACAGGCAATGAAAGGTTAGCTTCACTCCTATTAGAACAGAGTCTTGCTCCTGCCTGTGCTCTCGTGTAAACACATAGTGGGGTTTATCTAAGCTCTTAGAAAGCAAAAGAAACCAGAATTAAGAATCTTTGTAGTGATCCTTGAAAAATTGAGAAAGAATAACTTTTGCATTAAAACTAGAGCGTTGGTGATGGTTTGTTTTGACGTTTTTATGGCTTTTTAAAAAGGCAAATTTGGGAAAAAGAAATGACTCCCGCCAATCTGCTTTCTCTTCTTGCCCTCACCTTTATGTGAACCCTGCTTCAAATTACACTCTCAAATGGAGAGTGTTGCTTCTTGCTAAGAAACTCTTCTCATTGGTCAGCACGGTCAGGTGACTGCACTGGCCAATGAGTGCTTGCCATTTGCGAGTGTAATTTGAAATACATAGTGCCGGGCTGCAACACTGTGTACAGGGGACAGATCGTACACTGGCAGCTGCAGAGGGGAAGTAACTTTTGTTCTAAAGGTAAGAGTGGCGGGAAAGGCAACAGATTGCTGGGTGTAATTCCATTTTCCCAAATTCACCGGGGAAATGGGAATTACCCTTTAAGAATCTATACATAGTTTAATGTCCAATGTCCGAGCTTTATGGAAACTCTGGTAAGCTAATCCTTTTGTCGTTGGCCGAATTTTCCACACACTGTTAAATGCACAACATGGACTTCACAAAAAGACCCGCAAACCAGAAGATCCCTGAATGCAGAGGACCTATAAAATAAAGATGGCAGCCCGGGTTTTATAGAACAACTCCAGAAACATTACTGAAAATACAGAAATACTCACCCGATCCTTGGTCCTGCCTGGCTGCTAGACAGAGGATCGGGCAAGTATATTTCTCATCTTCACCCTTAGAGAAAAAAAGAAAAAAAAAACCACACAAAAACAGTTAACCCTTGCAGTGCTGGGGTAGCCAACTTCAAAGGGTTAAGGTTTCTAAAACCTGGAGTTCTCCTTTAAAAAAGGAGAACTATGGGGTTAGGGCTTTTCCCCATAGTTCTCCTTAGGGTAACGGGAGGACACAAACTAGCGTCCTCCCGTCACCCTAAGCTCAGGATCCCGCGAGCTACAGCTCACGGTATACTGAGACGCCGCACCTGGAGCGGATCCCGACGTAGATGACGTGATCCACCCAGCTGCGTGAGTGACAGCTGGCTCTGCCTACCTAGAGGCAGAGCTAGCTGTAACCGCCCCGTCAGTGCTGGAGGATCGGAGCGGGGAGAGGGGAATCCAGCCCCTCGCGTCACGGCTCTCTGCCGTGACAGGATCGAGAAGTGAGCGAACGCCGGTATGCGTTTGCTCACTTCCCGATCTACTGAGCCGACCTGTGACAGTCGCATTGTCACAGGTCGGCTAGAACCATGAAGCATCCTGGTCTTCCATAACACCTCAGCAGTGCCACAGGCTAATAGCTTCCATGCCACGCCGCATTGAGGCAGTAAGTGCTGCAAAAGGGGCCCAAACCAAGTACTGAGTACATATGCATGCTTGTACTTTTCAGAGGTCCGATATTGTTCTATGTACAATCCTTGTTTTATTGATTGCATGTAATATTCTAATTTTCTGAGATTGTGGACTTGGGGTTTTCATGAGCTGTAAGCCATAATCATCACAATTATGACAAATCACGGCTTGAACTATCTTGCTTTGCATGTAATGAGTCTATCTCATATATTAGTTTCACCTTTTAAGTTGCATTAGTGAAATAAATGAACTTTTGCACGATATTCTAATTATTCGAGTTTCACCTGTATGTGATTATGTACATAGAGCGTTGCTCTTTATGGAGACACAATACAGATGGACAATGAGTCCTGTAATCTGCAGGTCAGCCCAAAGCTTAGGCATTTAAGTTCAGTAAAAGCAGAAGAGGTCGGCGAATGGGAATTTGCAGCAGGACAATTCAGGATGTCAAGTGGCAAGAGACTGGCAGAGACTCCTGGAGCCAGGTGGGCAGAAGAAATGTGACTGTGGGGCAGAACTTTACTGTCACTTCGTCCCATTCTACCTGGGGGAAAGTCAAATATGCAATGTTAAAAAAAAAAAAATAATTGTTAGAGTTTAGTACATGTCCATGATAGTCAAAGGGTTAAAGACACGCTCCAGCCAACAGGTCAAAATTTGTCTGCACTACTATTGCCAAAATCAAAAGGTTTATGGGCGTTACTCTGCGTTATGTAATCCGCTGCTACCAGATTTCACAGATCATCTAACTCCCTCAATAGAAGAAGCAGAAGGATCAGACATCCCGGAGCCTGTGCTGTATAACTTTTGCTTCTTCTATCAGCCATTCTTGACCACAAGGCAGGTCTGAAACTTGTGTGGCTGTAAAACAAAAAGCAAAGCCAATACCAAGAATGTTCTAACTGTATAAGAGAAGCAGCGAGGAGAGTTCCAACATCAACACCAGGCCAAAGACACTGACTGGAATAGGCCGCTTCATTAAACAATCCCTGGATGAAGATTTAAGTACAGAGCAGTTCGGTCTTCCCTTCGTGTTTCTCAAGACTTCATTTTTAAGATGAACCCCAATAAATTATAAAACCACATTGATCTAAAAAGGTTGAGATTTGTCCTGAAAGCTTACCGTTGCGCACCAAGAACTGGGTATCGGAATGTTTTTTCCAAAACAACTTTATATGTGTAAGCCTAAAGTGTATTTCCACTTTTGAGAAAACCCCACTATATGTATGTTGTGTTCCCCCATTCACACAGCATACCTAAAAAAATACATAAATACATTTCTAAAAATATTTTCCCTTCTCATTCTTTGGCGAGTCATTTGTGCAGATTCCAGGCTACTTTGAGCAGTTTAAAAGTGAAAGCAGAGGGCAAGACTGAGCTTCCTTCATTCACATACAATGCTTCTACATCTTTAACACTTTGTTTAGGACAGTTCAAATCTAATTTACAACTGATAAGGATATCTTCTAGAACAGTACAGACAGGGTTGATTAGAGTAAACATAACTTCACATAGCCCCCTCTTAACATTACATAGGGGGGGGGGGGGGGAAAAAATAAGCAAACATTTTAAAATATCTTTAAGTTATGCATTGTGAATGAGAACACAATACATATAAAAGCAGGTGTTTGGCTGCAAAAGTGGAAAACCACTTTGAAACTATACTTATTTTTGGAGAACATGTACCTCTTTCTGTCCCCCTCTGCTAACATTACAGAGCCCACCCTCCCTCTGCAGATTCATACTTGCCAAGATCCGGCACCTGGGACCTCCAGTGTGTAAATCCACCACACATTCTTTAACCCCTTAGTGACACCGCTTCAGGAAATGTTTTAGTTCCTGGGGACCGGAGCAATTTTGCTATGTGTTTGTTTAACCATCTTCCTCATTCATTGCACCTACATATTATATACCGTTTTTTTTAAAGGACAAAATGGCCTTTAATTTGATGCGACACACACACACACTTTATTATTATAAAAAACAAAAATGCTAAACACCCCACCAAAAAAAAAAACCAACAACAATTTTTTCAGTTTTGGCAAGAATAATGTGCACATAATTAGTGCAGCTAACAAAGTCATTATTATTAAATTCTATTTGTCCTGATTTATAGGGTTTGTCATTTGTCTGGGATTTCAGTTTATTTTGGGAGTTATAGGTCACAAAATAAAAGGAGTAAAATACAATTTTAGTGTGAAACTATTTTAGAATGTGGTATGTCTGTCTCCTAAATGAACAGCATTCTCAGCACTATATTTTCCTTTTGAAACTTTAAAAAAAAAAAAAAAAAAAAGTTTTAAACAGGTTTTTTTAAAACTAGGGGACACCAAGGGGTTAATTTTTAATACCATTTTAAGGCGACACAAAGTTTTTCTGAGGATACTGTAGCACTCTTGTAATACACTGAGCCGGCTCGCAGCTCCGCAACAGTGAGCTACAAGTCAGCTCTGTGCCCGTCACAGCACTATGATCAGCTATTGCAGTGATCACAGTGGTGGGACCCCCAATTTTCTGTTGAGGGTCTGCCTCGGACACCGAGGGACCCAGCAACAGCAGCAACTCAATGAGCGCTGGTCCCTGCAAGGACCAGTGCTCATTGTACCGCATGACAGAATTTTGCCATCACTGGTTTTTAATAGAATCCAGTCATCGGTCAGGAAGGGGTTAAATGAGTTTCCACTTTGCTCTTTCAATGGTTTTCCCCTACTCTGTCTGGTCCTATTATTGCTTCCCCCGCTTTCCCGTTATCCTAGCAAGTTGTCCTAAGGGGATACCCGTCTGTGCACACTCCTGGCTGCGAGTACAGCCATACAGCCAAACACTGGCTGTGTATAGGTGCGTAAAGCAATACAAGCCCTGCCCCTCCTAAGGCTGGGCCTAATAGGAGGGGTATGGTGACTGCTATTATGGGATATGTAGCCCCAGAAAAGGTCATTATGTGACATGCTCAGTGGGTGTGTGTTTTCCAGCCAGAAGTTCAGGGAAGCATTGCTGGGCGATTCAGGCCAGTAGCAGCAAGAGCCTCAATGCCAATGTGATTTCTAACCAATGCAAAGGAAAGGCTTCATTATTGCGGGTGCGGATTACAGTTCAGACCAGACTGGTTTTGATCTCATCTACAACTCATGGATGACAGCAGTAGCATACCAATGCGGCACCACATTCCTACCACTGCAAACTAGATATCCATTTACAATATGAAATGACATCTGCATCAATGTCTAGGGAAGGTGAGAAGAGTCCGGCAGGCACACCCAGGCAGCACCATTATGCAGAGGAACCGTTGGAATGTGGACAGGTTATGCCGATACATAGGGCGTGTATGGCTTGTTTGCGTTATAAACTCATGCTGCCAGATCTACATATGACTCATCTGATGACTTCTATTGCATTACGAAGCCTGTAGCAGCTTTCACCGAAAATGAAATTGAAAGATTCCATATGCCAATTCTCTTGAGAAAGGTTAGGACATGGGAATAAAATGCATGAGGAGCAGAATATTCTCAGATCAAATCTAACTACCTGTGGAAAACCATATAGGATGCTTAAAATTAACGTCTTGCCTCCAAAACCTCTTCATTATGGCTAAATTTTGGGCCATTTTGACAGGCAAATCCTTCGGTTCGTGCCCAAGCTTGCCTGCCCCATCCTACCTCTGCACATTCCTATTGGCCAAAGGGGCTGCCCATCAAAGTGATAGGCCAAAAGAATGTGTGGGATACGGACTCTAGGTGCCGGCTCTTCATACCTGATGCATCATGTGCCACAAAAATGTATATATTCAGTTCTAATTGGGGAACACTACTTCGCTTTATTTTTACTTTTTTCTTAAAACAAATACAAACCCAGAGGATTGACAATTGCTATTTACAGCCCAATTCATGCTGACAAAGTGAAAACTCTCAGCTCCTAAATACACACAACCGTATTAATCTGTGGGGTCAGCTTGAGATAAGCACTGTCTGGAGCCTTTGAGACAGCAGGTTTCAGGTCATATAAAAAAAAAAATCGACAATGCAACTACTCTCAAACCTCAAGGTCTACAAAAAAACAAACACGCACCTTACTATACTGCAGAATACAAATCACTGAGTAAAATATGGGGGTCACCACTGCTGACCTCCTGAATAAACCATTTGCACAGCTGTTATAAGGACCATCTAGCATCAACACTTGCTGAACCATTAACCCAAAACCAGCATGCAGATAAGGCAACCTAAACAGTCAAATCCACACTAGTTTTAGTTAAGCAACTGAAAATACTGAATCCATCAATACCGCCTAGCAAATAGCAAGTTCAGAAGTGGAAGTCAGCTGCGGCAACCTCCATTATATCTGACAGATTTCAGGTTTAACGTAAAAGGATTTGTTTTAAACAATTTTTCAGTTAAAAATGAGTCACTTCAGCAATTCACATGTAGAGCACAAATCCAACTATTGTGATGCCAGAACACAAAGAGAAATGGTTGGCCTGCCACTTGTGGAAAACTTGTTATTCCTACTACTAAAAATGCCACGATATAAAAGATACCAGTGTGTAAGCCGTATTACAAAAAGGAGCACATTGTTATTACATATGATTCTTCTAAAGAATTGGCCTTTCTGACCCAAAACACAAATGGCAATAAAAAAGGTTTGGTACATCCCTGAACTTGAGAAGGCATCCAACTAGCCTGGAGGGCTTTTATGACCCATGAGACCCAACTTGAATTTTTATGCGTCACCAAGCAATACTTAATTTATATGGGCACATCGTAATGCCAATCTGCAGAGAAAAGCGTTGTCAGTTTTTACCAACAGCGGCCCATGTGTGTTAGGCCCCTTTCACACGGGTGAGTTTTTCAGATGGACCCGATCAGATGCCCAGGCAGCCGTGTGTAATCAGACAGGCATCCATTTACACCCGGTTAGAAGATCCATTTTGCTGGACCAGATTGTGGCGGATCAGGGGTAATCGGATATGCCCCATAGACTGACATGGGGTCTGGCAGTTTCAGTTCTTTCCTCTATCACATGGTGGAGGGGAAAAAAAACAACAAAAAACTGTACAGACATGGATGTCACAGTAGCGACATCCACTAAGTAACACTATGTCCGCAAATATTTACAAACACTCAGCGATCACTGATCACGTGTACCGATCTCCTTCCTGACTGGCTGTCACAGGAGGCTGAGCGAGCGGTGCGGGAAGAGAGCTCAGCCTCCTGTGACAGCGCGGGCTGTCTCTGCCCACGCTGCTCTCCTCTGATCTGTGACAGGAGAGAAGCCGGCAGCTCACAGCGCTCTGCTCCCGCACTGCTCGGCCGCCTGCAACACTTTCTCTCCTCCCCGCTGGGACACAGAGCATCGCCCAGTGGGGAGGAGAGAAAGAATGGATGCACCGCTGTATCGGCCAGAAAATTGCACTTTTGGCATTATGCCAAAAGTGCAATTTTCGGCGGCTGATATATCGGTGCATCCCTAATAATAATAAGGCTAAACTGTACACTGCTTTAATTACATCTGGCCAATTTTAAAATGTTAATACAGCTGTAAAATTACTTTGAAGCCAGGACTGGGCACAAAGGCAGAATGATAACTAGTCATAATGCCTAACTTCACGCTGTTTAAAAAAAAGCCACAACTTCTGTGGATCCAAGAGGAGGATTCTGAACTAGTCGCTGGTCATAGGATCTCTACTGAAGGCGAACAATTGGGTGCTCAGGTTGGTTGATGCCTTAATGACCGATCACCATGCAATACCCAAGCAACGGTTTCTGCAGCAGAGAGATCTCAAGCCTTGTTACCTCCCACTTTAAGGAATAGGATGGAATTGGATGACCGTTCCAACTAAATTATATTTCCCTCTAATTTTTGATGCTTAAAATACATGGGTTTAGCAGCCAGATCTCCATTGTATTTCCGGTGTTAGATACACTGTCCAATATTACCCACAACAAAAACCTTTGATGTAGCCCTGTGTCTGCCTTAAACTTGTAATTCACTCAATCACGTTATTTACACTTCTAGGCTTTCTGAATCCCATCATCACCATCAACCTAACATTCTACAGCAGTGTTCACAACTACTGGGCTGCATCCCACAGTCTACCTCCTGCTGGGCTGAGGTTGACAGCTGATGCAGACTGACTAGAAGTAGCTGTCAAGCCATGGCCATCAGTACCTACAAGGTGGGTTCCCATAATCGTTAAGTCGCAGCTGTTGGCACCTAAAATGCAGGCTCCCATACCTGACAGCTACTGCCAGTCACAGTCCATGTCCCCCTCCAACCACTGCATTGATCTCAACATCTGCCCACTCCTATAGGAAAACCTTTTGCAGTTTACCATCATTCCATTTCACACAACCCTCTGTTCCCACTTATCCAAGACTCTTATTCTGCCGTGCAATGCCATCTTTCCCCAGCCCCCACCCTCCTGTACATTCTTGCTGTCCACCTGCTTCCATTTTCCTTCTCTAGTCTCTGCCCCACATTGCCGATTCTCGATGGCCCCTAGTTTAGTACTTTCTACTGATCACCTTCTCCGCTCTGTCCCATACTGCTCTTTCTCCTCAGTCCTTCTGTTCTATACCTGTTCCTTTCCCATCCTGTCATCTCGCTCTATACATCCTGCTGTTCACCTACCTTGCCCCAGTGCCATTGTTTCATGTACATTGCTTTAAACCTTTTCTCCATTCATGCCCTCCACCGTCAACAATTCTGCACTACTACAGTGTTAATCCCTTCGTCCTTCCCCTACTTCCTTCTCTCCAAGAGCACCTCTACTCCTGTAATCAGCGCTATCACTTTTGGCTGTACCCCATTCTCATCTCTCCCCCTCTTCATTGCCACAGTTCCAACTTTGCTCTCATTTATATGGTGGACACACTGCAATAGTCAGAGCTATCCCCTGCCGGCCACTTCCATTTAGGAGTGAGCTTGGATCAGTGACTATTTTACAACACACGAAGGGACCATGGGGGACAAAAGTAGCCCCCCTCCAGAAGGAAGGACAGTGTCAGCATGTATTCAGAGATGATTTGAGTATCTATAGGGGAGTGATACACAAATTACATTTTTGTTAAAAGGTGCTTGAATGTATTTTTAAGATTTAATTCCTGAATTTAGTGTCACTTTAAGCTTTCCACTCAAATCATATAAAAGGCACCCGGACAAATGGCCTGAAGGGATGTCTTCTCTCCACATTTAACTATTAAATAAAACATGTTGCCCGACCGTTCATTTCAACAACAATCTTCCAAGAAGAATATAAAGTAATTTGACTTGTTAGGCATGTCATTTATTTGTATAAAAAAAAACTCCCTTGAGTACAAATCCAAAAGACCTGAGGCTGTTGCTGGGTGCCACCATCTTGGATGAGAAGTCAGCAAACGCAGAGCAGTCACTGAAGTGACACTATAGTATTCCCCTTAAAGTGAACCTCGAGCCCCTTTCACATCAGCATGCAGCTTTGCATTCAGATATTAAATCTTACATTCATTAAACATATTTTGCCATTGCTTACAATTACTGTTTTTCCCTTCCATTCCCTGAGACCTCGTGAGATTTCCCAGCAATGATCTGCTGATGTAACTTTCCCAGGATGCATCACTTGGGCACATTACATCACAAATGCCCAGTAGGGCCAGGAAGTGGAAAAACAGTCATTGTAAACACTATGGAAGGGTATTTGGCCATTACTGGTTACTATAGAAGGGTATTTGGCCATTACTGGTTACTATAGAAGGGTATTTGGCCATTAGTGGCTACTATAGAAGGGTATTTGGCCATTAGTGGCTACTATAGAAGGGTATTTGGCCATTAGTGGCTACTATAGAAGGGTATTTGGCCATTAGTGGCTACTATAGAAGGGTATTTGGCCATTAGTGGCTACTATAGAAGGGTATTTGGCCATTAGCGGCTACTATAGAAGGGTATTTGGCCATTAGCGGCTACTATAGAAGGGTATTTGGCCATTAGCGGTTACTATGGAAGGGTATTTGCACAATTATATAACTAGCACTAACTGCACTTTGATAGATTTGATTCTGCACCTTGACATGTTTCATTAAGATTGTGCACACAGGAGGAGCACTTGCTAACATTTGTTTATCACCATTTTGGTTGTTTATATATTGAATTATTTTTTTACTGGTATTACACGTCCAGTAGGATTTTTGTTATCTTATTTAGGTAGTTTTATCTAGATGTTATTTTTATCAGTTCTGTGTCTTAATTGATATTAAAGTCAAAAGGTTTTTAAGCCATTTGAAATGCTGATAAAAATCACTTACAATGGATGCTGCTTCTTGTTCAAACCTTTTACAGGGATACTCACTAAGGTGAACAATCTAGGACAACATAGCTGAACTGGAGAATTTTGCCAAATCAGCTATTTTGGCCTAGATTGGACAAGTGAACAAACTCTTCACCTTTTGTGGTCGTAATCTTGGATGTGGTGTGAATAGGCCCTTAGGGTGGCTCCTTTCCCTTGCAGGGTCCTAGGGAGTCACCCTTGTGAGTGCTAATAAGCTGTGCGTCTCCACAAAACACAGCAAGGCAAGATTCTCCTGGTGCCCGCTCCTCCTCCAAGCTAATAGATGGACAGTCGCTGGAGACTGCTCTGTCCTTTGTCATGTACAGAAAGTTCAGGAAAGTGGAGGTGAGAAAGGTGGAGCCAGCTGTATAGAAACCCAACGACTAAGTGCTTGGCCAAAAGTTAAAGAAATACTTTGCTGGGCTAAGTATTGTATATCTGGTCTGAATTAATTATTGAAAAAAAGTTTAATGCTACTTTAAGCAGAATTCGTTTTTTTTTGCCTACAAAAAGAAAAGAAAGTCTCATTGCCACAGTATGGTAAAAATCTAAGCTCCTGCCATCAACTATGAATCACATTTACAGAGTTGTTACAATCATGACCTGAACACTGAAATCCGGCCTAAACAAATAGTGTAAATACAAGACGCATGTGTTATTCTTACTTAAATCTTTGTGTATTTCTCTCAGGTCTGTGTAGCAATCTAACATGAAACAATTCCTGCACCTTGCAAGAGTTTTCTACAGTAGGCCGATCACTGCTGCCCATAGTGCAGGGCCACTGCTCCCCTATAGTTTTGTGGAAGCAACAGATCTGCTTTCTGCACAACAACGTCACTGCTACTTTTAAAAAGGCAATATTAGGCTTTGCAAAGGTATTTTTATTATAAATATGTCAGGATCGGATTTATAAAATGAGGTAGAGAACGTTGTTGCATTCATGAGTTATTTGTTCATATTGCAGGCATGTTCCAGTCCTGCACATACTGCAAGATCACAAGTGGAATACATGCAAATGCCGAACAAACAACTTACCAGGGATGCACAGATACCAGTTTCTCTGCATAGAGTACCTATTTTTTCTGTACTTGCCGATACTGAGTGCCTCAATTTTCAGGAATTCCTGATTGCCTGTGAAGCCGTTCTAGCCAAAGAACACCTGCTGCACTTGCTGAGGCTGCCTGGCTTTCAGACCAATCAGGAAGCCGGTAAGCGTGTCATGACCTACCTCCTGGGTTCCTAAATGGAAAGGAAGCCGGCTCTATGCTTCCTCGGCACGGCCATTCAAAAGAAAGATCCCCCTCTGACCGGAGGTTTCGGTATCGGAGCATTTGGGCGAGTACGAGCCCAAATACTTGGTATCGGTGCATCCCTACAAGTTACAATTAGAAGTATGCCATCATTAGTACGAACACTAAATGTATACTGAAATTTCCATAGTCAGTGTCTTGCCATCCATGCCTTCTACACTACATACAAACTAGGATATCCATCCTATTGGGTTAAGTCATCCTTCTTTGGATGGTGCATCAGGATTTAACCACTTAGTAGCTCTACTTTCATTTGCAATAAATGGCTTCTGGATAGGTTTTTACCCATCATAGTGGCATTCGTGAAATTGTTAGCGATAGCATTAATATAACAGGCAACACCATTACTCTGAAAAACATTTTCATATTAAAAGGAGAAATATGGGGTCAGGGCTTTTCCCCATAGTTCTAAGGGTAACGGGAGGACACAAACTAGCGTCCTTCCGTCACCCTAAGCTCAGTATACCGCGAGCTGTAGCTCGCGGTATACTGAGACGCCGCAGCTGAAACGGATCCTGACAATTATGTCTGGATCCGCCCAGCTGCGTGAGTGACAGCTGGCTCAGCCTATCTAGAGACAGAGCCAGCTGTACCCGCCCCCCTCCGCTCTGCCAGTCAGCGCTGGAGGATCGGACAGGGGAGGGGGGAATCCAGTCCCTCCCCTGCCACGGCTCTCTGCCGTGACAGGATCGAGAAGTGAGCGAACACCAGTATGTGTTCACTCACTTCCCGAGCTACTGAGCCGACCTGTGACAGTCTCATTGTCACAGGTCGGCTAGAACTATGAGGATGAGTGAAAAGCAGTTGTGTTGTGCATAATGTTTTTATTGCCATCGGTGCCCTCACTGTAGTCTTCTCTTCACTTCCCATCCCAAAGTGAGATAGAAGTTTAACTTGCCTATGATTCATACAAAATGTAATGTTGGCTACAGTTGGCCTTTAAAACATCTCATAGGGTTATGTACCCTGTTTCCCCGAAAATAAGACAGACACTGTCTTATATTTTTTTGGCTCAAAAAAACACAATAGGTCGTATTTTCAGGGTAGGTCTTATTTTAATGTACAACAATCAACATGTATCCATGTACAATATGGTGATCAGGGAAATCAGGGGTGCTGTACCTTTCAAAGAGCAATTTGCTAACCAATTGCTGTCCAGAATGAGCGAAGCGCGCTTTCACTATCGATTCCTCACAGGCGGAGTGCATTTGGTATCACTCCGCCTGTGACAGGAGCCGGCACTATAGAGGGGACATCGGCTTATGCGGCTCTGCTCCCTCCGGTGCCACCTTGCTTCCTCCAGCGCTGGCACCGCTGATTCTCTCCCGCGGCTCTTCAAGTTCCCCCTTATGCCACCACCGGCCCTGGGAATGGTCACAACTAGGTCTTATTTTCAGGGTAGGTCTTATATTTTAGCAATTCCCAAAAATAGTACTAGGTCTTATTTTTCAGGGTATGTCTTATTTTCGGGGAAACAGGGTAGTATGAGCAGGCTATAGATATGAGCAAGCATGTTTAACCAGATTTACTGGAACTGTTTTAAACCTTTCACTATTCATCATTTATTCCACCCATCTTAGCCTTCAGCCTGGTCCGGACCATCAGGTGTCTTTAGGAGACGTTAAAACTATAAGGCTTTTGGTACTTTACAGACCCAATCAAACCTATGCACACTTTATTGGTGCATCGAGGTTTGTTGGTGGCCCATTCAACAGGCACTCAACAGGTGCCCTGAGGCCCAAAAAAATGTCACTTCCCTCATTATTTCCAGCACACCACAAGGCATGCATGCCTTTACACACCTAACATTGAGGGGCAGGAATGTTTGTACTCGTGTAAGACACAAAATTGGACTGCAGAGAATTGTGTTTCTTCAAGAAAGTATACGTCTTCACTAAATTCAGACACAAATCGTTGGCCATCACATATCAATTCCCTAGTATGATGAACTTCTAAAATATGAATATTTCAAGGTATGGACATTCTAAAGTTATGCAGAAAAGGCCATGAATGTCACAAGAGCAGACAGACAGGGATATCTGCCTTGTGTCTCATTCTGCAACATCTTCTGATTTTCATAAACTCCACAAGTGTGAAACAGCAATAGCAGAAAAACATGCTGCAAAAAAGTTCCACTACCTTGAAGAAGAAAACAAAAGTAACAAAAAGCAGGAAGACAGCAGTGGAAACAAACTTGGCTTTCAATAAAAGCTCAATAAGTAGCAATACTTCTGTAATTAATTTATTGACATTGCATAAGATCTACCCAAAAACTAGAGGAAAACTGGGAATTGGACTTCAAGAACTACGGGCCAACCTTTTTCTGGCATTGGTTCCCTCTTGGGTCACAGAACATTTACGATGTCCTCATGTGACACAAAACTCAGCAAGTAGAAAGCTATTCCCCGCTATATGCTGACAGCGCAGAGCCATGCTGCACCCTCGAAAGATCCCAGCAAAATTGTTGGGATCCACCCCACTGCTTGACAGCCAACTCTGGCAGGCACAGCTGGCAGAGCCAGCTGTGCCCGCCCGCTCCCTTCCGTCAGCGCTGGAGGAACAAGGGAGGGGCATCCCTGTGGGAAGCAGTGAACGACAGTCACCGCTCTCTGCAAGGAGAAGATTGGGAACCCAATGCTCTGCGGTATGTGATCACCCCGGAGCAGATCAGCAGCACGGAATATGTAGCAAATTGTCATACCAATATTCTGCATTGCTGTATAATGTATTGCTGTGATTTGTAGTCCTCTATAGTTGGTGGTATTCTGCATTGCTGTATAATGTATTGCTGTGATTTATAGTCCTCTATAGCTGATGGTATTCTGCACTGCTGTATAATGTATTGCTGGGATTTGTAGTCTTCTATAGTAGGGATGCACCGATACCGGTTTTCCGGTATCGAGTACCGATATTTTAAAAATTTCCGTACTCGATAATACGGAGTACCGATACTTCCGCTAGCATACAACCGACTTTCAAGGCAATCAAGAAGCTGGGCGGCGGGTAATGACAATGCTGACTGGCCGGGAAGCCGGCTTCCCAGCCAATCATGGAGCCGGCTTCCCTTGCCAATCAGGAAGCTGGGCAGTGAGTCATTACCCACCACCCGACTTCTTGATTGGCTATGAAGCCGCCTCCATGTTCTCTCGCGGCACTGCTGGTCAGAGGAAATCTCCCTCTGACCGGAAGTCCTGGTATCAGGGGGTAAGCATCAGAGCATTTGGGCGAGTAATACTCGTGTTGGCACTGATACTAGTATTGGTGCATCCCTACTCTGCCATTCCGCATTGCTGGGGTTTTTAGTTCTCTATGGCTGATGCCATTCTGCATTGCTGTGATTTGTAGTCCCTCTACAGCTTAAAGGGAGTGACAGAACTACCAGGATCGCAGCTTTTACAGCTGCGACCAGGTCCTGGCACTCCACCACTGTCCTATTCCCACTGAGAGGTGGAGATGAGGCAACCAAGTAGATACTCCCTTCCTGGTTTTAAATGCGATTTATAGTGAGGTTATCCCTCATCAGATTAGATATTATAACCTGGTACTGAAAACATACCAGCCATCAGCAACGTTTTTTTTTGGGGGGGGTGTTAAGATTATATAAATGGTATTTTATTTCTAATGTAATACCGGCAATCTATCTACAATACTCCAGCCGCCCATGGCCCTGCCTCTGACACCTACAAAAAAATTATCCAACGTGTTTACGTTTCAGCATGGCACAGCCAAAGAAACGTCTCTTCTCAAAGCTGCAATCGTATTCCCTACTGTAGCAAGAGTATTCCCTATTGAGCATGATGCAGGGAGCACAGTCCCAACCATCACAGTTGTGTTAGGGGAAATGTTCTATACCAATGGCGCAGACACAAACAGAAATATCCCAGCAGGAATCAAAGCTTCCATTACTTTGCCTTAAACGGAAAACGTAGAATTGTGCTGTAAAACCATCTATTGACTCCGGGATCATGCTGCTTCCAAGTCACTATGAACGTGTCCACTCTTCAGCCATACAGTGTAACATCCTCCTGATCACTTCCACATAGGGAAATCTGCAGCCTTCACGCTGAAAATAGATTTTCTCCTAGTACAGCATCCCGGGAACAACAGGCAGACCTGCCAAAATGACTCCCTCCCACACTGGCAACCTGCTGCTCTATCTCCTGGACAGACGTCAGTATGTGATTATTGGAGGCCAGCTAACACAGGTGATTGGAATGAGAAAGGATGCAGAAGAAGCAGCATGGGGTGTTCTGATGTGAACTTCCTGCAGGCACCAGAAATTGGGGGTGGAGGTCTGCGCATACTGTAGGATTAGAAGTTAGGGAGACGCAGGGTAGTACACCAGGATGTCAGAGGGGCAAAGTATTGGCAGTGCAGCTGGATGTGGGAGGGGCCAATGCAGTTGATAGTGGAGGACTACGTATGATGCTGGAGGGGCTCAGTATGGGTACTCACGCTGGGCAGTGCAGCTGACGATGCCGCAGCACCCACTCAGGGTAGTGCAGCTGATGCTGCCAGAGGACTCCCTATGGGCAGTGCAGCTGACGCACAGGACTCACTATGGGCAGTGCAGCTGACGCACAGGACTCACTATGGGCAGTGCAGCTGATGCACAGGACTCACTATGGGCAGTGCAGCTGATGCACAGGACTCACTATGGGCAGTGCAGCTGATGCACAGGACTCACTATGGGCAGTGCACCTGATGCACTGGACTCACTATGGGCAGTGCAGCTGATGCACTGATGCAGAGGACTCACTCAGGGCAGTAGTGCTCACCATGTGAATGAATGGGAAGGGGGCAGTGTGTCAGCGGGCCCCCTCCTCCTCACATGCAGCAACCGATGGAGTTAGTCCGAATCGGCACTGATATCAGGTTCGGGGAGGAGGACTGGCTTGTCCGGGTCACGATGCGGCCTCCTCCCCGTCCCCGCAGTGCCCCGGGGGAGGGTGGTAGAGCGGAGCCCCGCTACCCCCCCCCCTAACTTCTCTTGTGGCCCCTCACCTGATACAGCTTCACCCCCTGACAATCCGGGTTCGGCGGCGCGCTCTGCTCTTTGTCTCGGGACAAAGCCGCTAAAGTTTCCCTCCTGAAGCCGCGCTGATCCTGACCCAGACTAAATAGGACCTCATGTCACAAGGACCCCGCGTCGGGGCTGCCCTGGCTCATGCCTGAAAAATGGGAGCAGCAGGAAGACCCCGCCATAGAGTGGGGGAGGGGCGCTCCTCTCCGGTCAGATTTTGGATTTTTAACGAATTAAAACCAAATATCTGCAAATAGATTATGCAGTTTTTGCTCTCCCCATCTAACAACTCTTAGGCTCCATCCCCTGGAAGAATAATGGCTCTAGCTTTACTCTAGCTCTGACTATTATTTATTCACAGAACATCACCTTCCATATAATAATTTCTGATTTTATATCTCTCCACAGCAGCCGACAACTATTTGTATTTTACCAGCTTTAAAATAAAAATAAAATCGCTCAGGCATATCCGAGGGCAGCTATGCACTTAAAGGAGCCGCTTCCTAAAAATTAGGGACCGTCTGCCAAGCGACAATCAGGATGAGGTAGCAGGCCGCAGGGAATGTGTAGCAAACCTCAACTGACAGCCCGTAGCAGAAAACCGCGCGTGCGGCGCATATATGGAGAGGGCAGGTGTTCAGTTATCGATATCTATCGAAGGAAATTGCCGAGGGCACGTATCGGCACAGGCACGGCTGCCGAGGCCTAAAGTTGCTGAGGGTTTTCCTCCTCCGGTCGGGAGGCACCGCGCGCCGGAGTGGAGAGAGCCCTTTACTTATTGGTGCAGATGGCCGAGTTTGGGCGGGGATCGCAAATATCCGCCAATCACAAGCAGCGTAACAGAGGCTGGCGAGAGCCGAAGAGAGTTGTGCAGATGGTCCCTAACTTTTGTTCCATAGAAATATATATATTTATCATAAATGTCTGGGGATTTTACTGACGTGCCAGAAACAACAGAGACTGCACAGCTCTTCAATACAACAATTGTATATGTGTCATAAAGCAAAACCATGCAGGTTATTAAACCAGAAATAAAGTGTTTTAAACTCAGCCAGCCACAGTCCAGGTCTCATTATTGTATTGTAGACTGTTACATAAAAGCAGACATCTGATTGGTTGCTGGAGATCAGTTCCTTTATTGAAAATTTTTCATATCTCTTATAAATCAGCCTAAATGTGTGAGGTGTAGTGAGGAAGCAAGCAAATGCAAGTCAGTATCAAACTAACCAGACTAGATGGCAGCTTGTACTAATAATGGGCAAACGCACGCTTTTGCAATGCAGGACGTTGTGGTAAGACGCATTACCGCTATGCAAATGTCATACTGCCACCTACTGAAGGCCTTTTCTTTCCCGATCCCAAGGGAGATTTTACATTGAAATGCCACACTGCAAGCATTTGGCACGTGGTTGCAGCACAGTCTCATTGCCTTCAATGGACTTGTTTCTCAAGCACCAACGGCTGCCAAATGTGACACGCCGAGTTTTATTTGCCACAGAGATGTAGATGGACAGGAGAAGCCGCCATTTTCATTTTTAGATAGGCGGTTGGGGGCGGTAAAATGCGGATCCGCTTCTTGTTTTTAACGCCCCTTTTCTGGTCTGTGTGAACCTATCCAAAGTGATCTGAGAGGAATACAAATTGTATATACTTCCCGGATAACCTCTCCTATATCTAGTTTCGGGGTAGGCAACATCAGCATGCAAGCTGTGGTGAAACTACAAATCCCATCATGCTGCTGCCTTTGGGAGTCATGTCCGTGGCTGTCAGAGTCTTGCAATGCCTCATGGGATTTGTAGTTCCACAACAGCTGGAGAGCCGAGGCTGCCTGTCCTTGGTTTAGAGATAATCTAAGCACAGCAGTGCCAGTATGAATGTAGCGTAAGGCAACACAACAACAATGTACGCGTGTTGCAGCTCACCATAAGGCCCCATTTACACCAGGGCGGTAGCGTTTTAATGCGGTTTCTGAATGATTTTTGAAAGCGATTTTTAGGGCGTTTTTAATCGCGTTTATAAAGCAATTAAAAACACCTAAAAAGGTGCTGATCAGCACGTTCCCATTGAAATCTATATGGGAAAGCGCAACAAAAGTAGCTCAGGGAGATTTTGGGCAGCAGGCAGTTCGGATCGCGCGATTGCATGAACGGTCCCCATAGGAATGTATGGGATTATTCATGTAGGCTTATCAGCGTGGAAAAATCTGTGCGACCGAACCGCCCTGGTGTGAACGGGGCCTAACACATGTAACACATACCATGCTTTGTGGTGCATTGCCGCAGAAAAATTCTGCATGTACTTTATTTTTGTGCGTCGGCAGCCCATGTAAATGAATGGGCTGCCTTAGCCCAATGCACGGCAATGCATGAGAACAGCACAGTGGACATGGATCCTAAAGTATATGGAATGGGTCAATTATTCTAGCTGTTTCATAATGAAAGTGCTGTATATCCCCAGGCAAAACCTTTTCCGTGAAGGTATTATTGCTGTCTGAGTCCCCATTGGGCCTCATTAACACTAGAAAAGGCCGGCACGTACAGCTCCGTGCACGGCCGTATCGGGCAGCTGGAAGGAAGGACAGGTGCTGCGTGTGATTAGTATGCAGCCCCTTACCTTCTCTATGGGAGTACGCTGCCATACGGCGCCCTACGCTCTCTCCAAGTGCATGTCCGTACGTGTGCGGGTGTCCCGGCTCAATCCAGACAGGATCCATCCTGTCGGTGTACGAGTACGGACACCCGCACAGACATGTAGGGCGGCGTACTCCAATAGAGAAGGGCAGCGACTGCATACTAATCACACGCAGCACCTGTCCTTCCCAGGAGCTGCCTGATACGGCCGTGCACGCAGCACAGAGCTGTACGTGCCGGCCGTTTCTCGTGGGAATGAGGCCTTGGGGAGATTTCTATTTGTGCTAGTGACCATTGTAGAAGAGAAATACAAAGAGATAAGGGAAAATCTTTGCAATGGGGACACCTGTTCCATTGACAGGTAAATCCCTCACGTAGAGGGAGGATTAGTGCTAACTTCCTGTTGTGTGTTTGGGACAGGAAGTAAAAGCGAAATTTCCTTAATGGTCCACAGACCAAAAAAATATATAACAATAGTAGCCTGGAAGTTTTAAAGAAAAACTTTTTTTTTAAACTTACCCTTGCAGTGGGGCTACCCCCACATTGCAAGGGTTAAGTCCTTGTCTAGGTGGCTCAAATAAAGCAAATATACTCATCTGGTCCTCAGTCCTGTGGCGGTCAGTGCTCACCTTTCTCCCCCTCCGCTCCAGTTACGTAATGTCCCTCGGCGCCCTCAGGTCTAATGCAAGTCAATGGACCTGCCTTGGATGTGATGACGTCAGCGGTCCTTAGGCCGCCGGAGCCCGGGGAAGAAGAAGCTGCAGGAGATCATTTTTGTCCAGGGGAGCGGTGTAAAGGACTTTTACTTACCTTATTTATCCCTGCCCTGCTGACTCCTAGACCGGTACCTGCAGCCTCTTCCCCCCTCCGCTCTAGTGGTGGGAGGCCCGCTGATGCCATCACTTCTAATGTAGGACTCATAGCCTTACATCATACGCCAGGATGCTGGAGGATAGTCCAGGAGACGGAGTGTAGGGGATACAAGAAGATCGACAACTGCGGGGGGAGCGGGGATCAGGTAAGTAAAAGTCCTCTTCACTGTACCCCTTAGATCAGGGGTGAGCAACTCCGGCCCTCCAGCTGTTGTGGAACTACAAGTCCCATGAGGCATTGCAAGACTGACAGTCACATGGATTACTCCCAGAAGCAGAGGCATGTTGGGATTTGTAGGTAAAGCACATCTGGAGGGCCGGAGTTGCTCACCCCTGCCCCAGACTAAAAGGAGCAATTCACCCTTGCAGTGCAGGGGCAGCCCCACTGCAAGGGTTTAGTTTTCATATAAAATGGCAGATTTTGGAGCTGTATAGAACTGAATGTGACTTGTCATGTATCTTCTTCTGTTTCAGCGGAATAATATCACCATACAGAGGTTATAGCTACTATGTATGGTGTTATAATTGAACTGAAGAAGAAGAACACTACAAAGTTACATAGGGCTATTCACAAAAGGGTGAAGAGTTTGGAGAAGGCTGGAGAAGAGAACTATTTAGGACAGCGGTCGCCAACTGGTGGTCCTCAAGAAAATGTTGGTGGTCCCCGGGCCCCTCTGATGCCGTGCAGGCTGGGCCGTCATTGAAGCGGCACGGAGGCCCAGAGGCTGCCTCTCACTGACTCAAGCAGCGGCTGTCACAAGGAATGCGCGGCTCTCATAAGTGCGGGCTCTGCAGGAGGCGGGGCATCTCATCAGTACCCGGACTGAGCAGGCTGCAGGACATAGAAAAAGTAGGGAAAAGCCAGGTAATAGTGGCTCAGTGTGGGAGAAGGGGAGGCACAGGGGTGGTTGGGGGCAGTGCTGAAGCTAGGGGAGGCATGTGGCATGTGTCGGCAGAGCCAGTGGCACAAATGGATTTGGGGGTCATTGTAGACCACAGACTGAATAATAGCTTGCAGTGTCAGGCTGCTGTAAACAAAGCAAGTATGGTCCTGTCCTGTATTAAGAGGGGAATGTTTTGCAGGGACAAGTCCATAATTTTGCCACTTTATAGATCACTGGTTCGGCCCCATCTGGACTATGCGGTCCAGTTTTGGGCACCAGTGAACAGAAAGGATGTCCTTGAACTGGAAAGAGTCCAGGAGGGCGACCAAACTCATAATGGGATGGAGGACCTGAGCTATGAGAACAGGCTACTAAATTTAAACATGTTCTCATTGGAAGTAAGGAGATTAAGGGGGGACATGATTCTAATGTACAAAATGTTTACCGGGGATAGTAACATTAGCAGCAAACTTTTTACAATTAACTCCATGACAAGGACGAGAGGCCACCACCTAAAATTGGTGGAGACAAAATGTCAGCACAAAGGGTGAAGGGGTTTCTTCTCAGTTAGATCACACGGTCTGGAACTCTCTGCCACATGCTGTGATTTTGGCTGAGAGTGTGGAATCATTCAAGAGGCGATTGGACGATTTCCTCAGGGACCAGTATATACAAGTGTACAAGTACCCATAAAAAATTAGAACACACAGGAACCCATACATACACACACATAAGTAGGACCACACACACACACACATTAGATGGACTCGATGGACATATGTCTTTTTTCAACCTCAAATACTATGTAACACCAAGGGACCTATCATCATCATCGCAGTGGAAGGGGAGACAGGCTGGAGGGAGGGCTGTCACAGCTGGCCAGCTCCAAGGATCGGGTAAGAATGGGTTTTTTTCCCCCCTAGACCAAAATGAGCATTGCAGGGGTAGCCACACTGCCAGGGTTAAGAATAATTTTCCTTAGAGTTCTGCTTTAATTGAACAGTACACATGGCAGTTCACCTGCTTTGTGTTACATCATGTTTCTTTAGACGCAACGTGTCCTATTAAGGTGCATTTGATCAGCAGGCAAAGCAGGTTGAATGTGGCATTTTTCTTTTAAAATACTGAGTTTTCCATTCAAAGGCAGCTGCGTGCATTCAACTGGAAAGCGCAATCCATGCAATTCATGAAGAATGTGGGGACGTTCATTAGAAACTTTCTCCCATTCATGCGACCAATGGCGCAACTTGCGAAAGATTCATGTAATGGTCGATGAGGTGTATAACAATCTGTTTCAGAATTGCCTCAGACTGAAGTTTCTCTGCGACACTTTACTTACACATGCAGCGCAATTTACTCCACCATGGAAGCTCCAGCGCCGCTCGCTCCCAGCTGAAGAACTCCCAGCTCCCGAGCGGCTGTTAGGGAGGAAGTGTGTGGGCGCATGCGCAGTAGAGCGGAGGGGAGAAAACAACAATGACAGTGAATGGACGCAGCCAATAATGCACACGCCGGACACACTCCGTGGGACATGAAAAGTCTGCGCTGGATCAGAGACTGGCAACAGCACTGGAGGGACGAGTGGAATGAAACAGATGATTGCATCAAAAGGCATCAAATAAGTTAAGTGCTTACAGCAGCATTGGGGGGGGAAAGCCTTTAGTGTCACTTTAATGATTTTGCCGCAGCTATGGCGGCAGAATGTAAATGTGTCGCACATAAGAACTACCATACCTGAATTTGTCACATGTGTTAGAATTAGCAAGACAAATCAGATCTGATGAAGGGGGCGTGACCCCGGAAACGCGTCATCACACAGTCTTCTTTGCTGGCACACAGACACGGTTGTGCAGTAATCACAGGCTTCTTCTTGGGTCCATGCACTTACTTTTTATACTGTAATCATGTCGACCTTTGTGAGTATGTTTCACATTTACTTTTGCTTTTGTTCTTAATAAATTTGTCTGCACCAGGAAAGGCGCCCCTTGTTTGTGTTTTTTCCCTAGATTTTGCAGTCTCCCTGGCTGGTTTGGGGCAGCATCCTGCAGACTTTCCACAACCTGCTTCAATTTTAAACAGATTTTGCTTTTCATTGCACTGTTTTATCCTGGCTGAGCAGTCCTATCTGGCGCTTTTTTTGTTCATATCTGTACAGGACTTTTTAACCGCTTGAAGACCAGGTGTTTAGACCCCCTTCCTGGCCAGGCCATTTTTCAGTGTTCAGCGCTGCGGTACTTTGACTGACATTTATTCCGTCATGCAACGCTGTACTGAAATGAATTTTATACCATTTTTGGGGGACTGATAGAGCTTTCTTTTGGTGGTATTTAATCACCACTGGGGGGTTTATTTTTTACTATATTAAGGAGAAATTACTGAAAATTTTGAAAAACAAAAGTTTTTTTTACATTATGTTATAAAACAAATAATATTACCCACTTTTTTGGTAAAATATAAAAGACAGGGTCACGTCGGGTAAATAGACACCAAACATGTCAAGCTTAAAAATTGCGCGCACTCGCGAAATCGCAAAAAACTAGCATACCCAAAATTGGCCATAGGCGACGCTTTAAACACTTTTATAGCTCATCAGTTTAGTGTTATCAGTGATTGATGGCCCTAGAACTATTGCTCTCATTCCGACGTTCGCGGTGATATGTAACATGTGCGGCGTAATGGGCGCAATCGTTGTTTTCGCAGGTATGCGCACCTGACGCATGTTTACATGCGTGTATGTAGGGGTGGGGACTTTAAAAAAAAAATTTGTTTTTAATTCTTTTTTATGTGCAACTTTTAAAAAAATTGGGAGGGGAACTTTACATTTTTTTTCTATTTTCTTTTTTCACTTAACTTTATTGCTATCACAGAGGGGGCTGAGAAACCCCTCTATTTGATAGCAAAAGAGGTGACAGGTCCTCTTTATGGAGACATCAGGGGGTCTCCAAGACCCCTAATGTCACCTAGGACCCCCCTGAAGAAGCTGATGAAGCAGAGATCTGCTTCATCAGCTTCTCTCCAGCATCTGAAGCTGGAGAGTGACACGAGAATGCGGAAGTGATGTAATATACACACCACTTCCGCATTCTGACACCGGAGAGGGGACCGGAGGGAGATCGTGAACCGACCTCCCTCTGATCCCCTGTGACAGAGGCAGTATGCTGGGGGGGTGCGTCACAGGACCTCATACAAGCGATCCGCCGGCTCTATAGCTGGCGGATCGCTTGTATAGTAACGGGCATCGCTGCCTGTTTTAAAATAACCGGCATTTCCCGCTCGCGCGCCCGAGCGGGTGGATGTAACAGGACGTGTATACACGCCCAGTTACATCCAAGAAGCTCCCGGCCGGCCGTGTATACACAACGGCCGGCCGGGAGGTAGTTAATACATCCATAACACCAGAAAAGTGCCACAATTGCGTCACTGAATTTCCCCCCCAATGTTTAAAACTGGCAATACACCTTACAACCATTGTACAACTTTTTTTGTCCCGACATCGCACCCTCACACCACAAACTGGCCGATTTTCGTTTGCACATGTGCAGTTTTCATCGTGCGATTATTGTTGTGCGAAAACGCCACTAATCCGTTGATTTTCATCCAACTCCACTTCAACTCCAAATGTTGTAGGCTGCCGGAAAGACAAAAATCAGCCAGTTGTACAGTTATTGCGATTGTGCACTGCCCATCAATTGGCCGATTATCGCACAAAACCGCGATCGCGGACATAAATTGTGTGACAATCGTAAGGTGTATGGGCACCTTAACTAGAATGCCCATTGATACAAAACCTAAACCAGCTGCCTAGTGTTCTGCTAAGCTCTGCCAATTACTGTGTTGCAGTGAACAGGTTACTAGAGATTTGTGAATCGATTCACAACTGAATGTATTTCTTTTAATTAGGCCAAGTATTATTTAGAGGAAATCCAAGCTTCTACATCCCTCTGATGGAGTCTCAGTTACCTTTTGGAAGAGGTTTTGTGGTTGCCTTGTGTGACGTAGAAATTGAAGCCTTCGTGTTGGTAAATGGTGGGTAAGTATTGGGGTCCCTCACACGTTTGTTGGGTGGAGGCCTTTATATTGCTACAAGCTATATTTTTATTATTATACAGGATTTATATAGCATACAGTTTGCGCAGCGCTTTACAATATAAGGAAGACATTACAGTAACAATGCAAATGAAGACACGATGGTAAGGAGGGCCCTGTCTGTGAGAGCTTAGTCTTATTAATTTTAATGTGTACATGTGCATTTTAATGCTCAGAAAATGTTGTATACACAATTTTTACTGCAATGTTCACCACCTGTTTGGTGCTGTTAGTCATTTGGGCTTCAAGGGCCCATTTAAACCGTAGTGTTTTGTTAACCATATGCTATCATACAGTGCAGTTAGCATATGTTGCTGTGTGCTGGGTGCATTGTGTTGTCATTTATTTAAATGCACCTCCGGCCACCATGCATTGCCACATGGGGTACTGCAATAATGCACGTTGTGGTAACTAAAGTAGTGCCTGCAGTACTTTTTTTTTTTTTTCTCTTCCACATCAATACACAGTATTGCAGTATTGGTGGGGTGTTAGCGTTCAATTCATATATGGTAATGCACTCTAGGTGCGCTGTGCAATAGAGTGCATTCATTGCACAGTATCATGCAATTAGCAGAATGCTATGCTGTGGATGGGCCCTAAAAGAAGTTACAGGACATTTTAATGGCATTAAAAACATTTAAAAACATTTTTATAAGCTTCCTCTTCAATTCTAATTGTATATGTTGCACACATTTATAGACTCTCCACTTGATGGAGCTCTCTGTGGTTAAGTACAATTACTCTGTCTGTTGCAATAGCTGTGGAGATCATATACCAGCCACACAGAGAAAGTCAATGGGCTGCAGTATGAGAAGAGACCGCAAAGCGTAGCCCCGGTATAGTACTGTAAAGTGGGCAGCGGAGCCTGCATATGCAAGAAGCAAAATGGCTCCCCCAAATACATGTGTAATAGAAATGAGCCTGGGTTTGACATGAACCCAGTTCACTTGACTTTGCCCATGCCCGGTCATAATTGTTACTGCCACCCCCTCCTCCTGGCCCAGTCAGTTGCGGCAGGGGCATTTTCTGCCCCTTTGTTTTGTATAGCTGCAGGGTGTGGAATGTTCCTCCCTGCAACTGATAGGGCTGGTAGGTTGGAATGGCGGTCATAATATTGAATAGGCTTGGGGGAACTCAGGCGCACTGGGTTTGCACCAAGCCCAGCCTCATCATTAATATACAATTACAAATTCTACATATAAACAAGGTTTTAACACTTTCATACATTGACAAGATTTGCATTAACATCTTTGAGGCATGATTGTGCATTTTTGGTCCCAGTAGACTTGAATGAGAGCACCTAACAAATGCACTCTTAACTAGCTTTCCCCTGACTAAAGCAAAAAATGCGTACAAACGTGATTACATGAGTTTTGGAATAGATCACTATCCCTGGACATACACTATATTGCCAAAAGTATTGGGACGCCTGTTTTTACACGCACATGAACTTTAATGGCATCACAGTTTTAGTCCGTAGGGTTTAATATTGAGTTGGCCCATCCTTTGCCGCTATAACGGCTTCAACTCTTCTGGGAAGGCTGTTCACAAGGTTTAGGAGTGTGTCTATGGGAATGTTTGACCATTCTTCCAGAAGCGCATTTGTGAGGTCAGGTACTGATTTTGGACGAGAAGGCCAGGCTCACAATCTCCGCTCTAATTCATCCCAATGGTGTTCTACCAGGTTGAGGTCAGGACTCTGTGCAGGCCAGTCAAATTCCTCCACCCCCAAACTCACTCATCCATGTCTTTATGGATCATGCTTTGTGCACTGGTGTGCAGTCATGTTGGAACAGGAAGGGGCCATTACCAAACTGTTCCCACAAAGTTGGGAGCATGAAATTGTCCAAAATGCCTTGGTATGCTGATGCCGTAAGAGTTCCCTTCACTGAAACTAAGGGGCCAAGCCCAACCTCTGAAAAACCACCCCACACCATAATCCCCCCTCCACCAAACTTTACACTTGGCACAATGCAGTCAAGCAAGTATCGTTCTCCTGGCAACAGCCAAACCCAGATACGTCCATTGGATTGCCAGACAGAGAAGTGTGATTCGTCCCTCCAGAGAACACGTCTCCACTTCTCTAGAGTCTAGTGGCGGCGTGCTTTACACCACTGCATCCGACACTTTGCATTGCACTTGGTGATGTAAGGCTTGGGTGCAGCTGCTCGGCCATGGAAACCCATTCCATGAAGCTCTCTACCCACTGTTGTGCCAATCTGAAGGCCACACGAAGTTTGGAGGTCTGTAGCTATTGACTCTGCAGACAGTTGGCGACTTCTGCGCGCTGTGTGCTTCAGCATGCGCTGATCCCACTTTGTCATTTTACATGGCCTACCACTTCGTTGCTGTTGTTCCCAGTTGCTTCCACTTTGTTATAATACCGCTAACAGGTGACAGCGGAATATTTAGTAGCAGGGAAATTTCACGGTACACCTTGATCCAATGATTTGGAGGGGTGTCCCAATACTTTTGGCAATATAGTGTATCTATCATGCGTCCAGGGACAGTGACCTATTCCAAACTTCATCTAATCATATATGATTACATGCAGACTGCTGCTTACAGATGCGGCTGTTGTTACCCGGTCATTAACTTGAGTGGGTGACAGTGGCCACATATAAACTTGAAATTTGGGTTTCCTGCTGCAGGAGTCCCAGAATGCAAACTGTGAATGCAGCCTTATTGGCTTAGAATAGCTCCCTCCTGCAGTCAGAGTGCTGCTGCACAATGGTAGTTATCAAGAAGACACATTCAAGTAGTTTGTGTCCTTTAAAAATACATGTGTGTGTTTTTATATCTGTCTGGAGTTCAGATAATTTGACTTGCTTAAAAATCCAGAACTCTTTTCTACTTGTTTGCTTGTCATTATTATTATTATTATTTTTTTTAAGCTGCTTAAAAAATTAATTGCATAAAGTTTGTTTGGGGAAAATAATCCCTGCAATTCATCACTCTTTAGACATGCTAAGACAAATGACAGTGCCTGCTACAAATTCATGTACCGGTCAGAGAGTCCATACCACCAACATTCAGTCCTCAGTGCAGTGCAATCCCCCAGGCACCACGGCATCCTTTTATTGCTATTGTGTGATCAGCTGCATGGTGCTTTGGCTGTTAGGACACGGTCGGCTGCACAATGTCCTTGGACTTGGTTGCTAGGACACGGATGGCTGCACAGTGTCCTTGGTTGCTAGGATGCGGTTGGCTGCACAGCATTCTTGGTTGCTAGGATGCGTTCAGCAGAACAGCATCCTTGGCTGCTAGGATACTGTCCGCTGCACAGTGTTCTTAGTGATTATACTGCTATGAGTTGGCCTCATCCTAGCAACCAGGGATGCTGGGCAGTTGAAAATGTCCTGGCAACTAGGAATGCTGTGCAGTTGATAGTATCCTAGCAACTAAGGACGCTGTGTAATCAATGGCATCCTAGCAACCAGTGCCCAGGGAGCAGAAGGGTAGCACCACCCTGCTTGCTCCAAAATGAACATTTTCATTATTTAATCTGTTGCAGCCATAGCAACCTATTTGAAAAGTGTTGCAAATAACTGAATTTGCATGTGTCATAATTAACTTGAACTGTTGCAAACCATTTATTGGTGCAAGAGTTAAGAGATACAACCATTAGTCCAGAATTGTGATGCAAAGCCTTTATTGACCTGCCCCCAAAGTGTTAGAGGCACCTGAATAAACCGCACTATAACAAGGGGGCCCTGACCTCCTATATGGGACATTTCTTTCTATGTGTAACACATTGAGGGCTCTTTCACACCTCGTCAATGCTAAAGCCTGATGAAGGGACCCTGTGTGGCCCCGAAAGCGCTTGTTGTTTATATGAAAAGGAACTTCAATAAATTAACATTTGCTTATCCTAAGAAGAATTTTGGTGTGCTGGTGACATCTCTACACAATTACACTCTTTAACACCTATTCACAATCAGTTATGTATATTTTATTGGATTCATGTGTTATTGACTTGTTTGTACTTTTAAACACTTTTATGCACATTTTAATGATGTTTACTCTTAATCTGTTTTTGCAAAATAAAGGAATATTCAAGTATTCATTTTTTATGTAGCAAAGTGCTTTCCTACAGGAAACCAGCGAATGGTGAATGAGCTTCAACAGGAGAACAGTGTTTTTATGCATGTTAAGGTGGGTTTGGGGCTGTTAATTTTAATGGACTGGCTAACGCACAAATCACACCTTTTTAATAAACAGGGTGCTTTTAAATATTCATTTTATTGCAGCAAAGTGTTTTTGCCACAGGGGTCCAGGTGAGGGAGAGTAGACGCTCATAGACGGGATTACATAAGTGGAAGCAAAATCAAGAACTGACACGGAAACCTTTTGAGGCCCATGGCGGATTCAACGAATGTATAATGTATATGCTGCTAAGGGGAATGGGTTTAGGGCTCGACTCTCTCAGGCTGGCCATACACCTATCAATTTTGATTTTTTCATTCAACCTGTGGGTTTAAATGAAAAAAAAAATTGATGCGATTCCTCCAACACCAACAGTGTGTCGATGGAGGAATTGCTGCTGTTTGCATTGTATTCTGACCTGCCAGAATACCCGATCAGAGCGGCAGGCAGCGCATTGGCTGCCGGCTCTGATCGTATGAAGATTTTCCAGCTGGCTCCTTCAATCAGCTGATGAGGAATGCCTGTTGAAAGGGAGCCGTCAACCCCGCACACGTACATTAAAAAAACCTTCTGAAATTCGGCCAGTGTGTGGGCACCTTTAACAAGGAATTATAGATCCTGGAGATGATCCTGTTTTGATAGAGAGGATAGGGAGACGTATCTTTTAAATTTTGTATGGATCTAAAATTTTCAGTTAAAGGGAGTTTTATGAAAATTTTGCAAATAGGTGAAGCTATATACTCCTTTTACTGTAATTATGTATATTTGGCCTAGCAGGTTCGTAGAAACCTTGGAAGACGGTCTGATGATTAAATAGGTTTGCCAGAAGGGTGTAACTAAACATTAATATGCTCAAATATTGCACAATGCCCCATATATGAAGAGTGATGAATTATGGGGTTGTCTATATGTCTATGCAAGTTAAGTGATATCTATATCAAGGAGTTTACATCAGTCAGGCCTGTCTCCATTGTCTCAAGGGGGACCTAGAGAGGAGCAACTGAAGAAGCATGGTAAGCTTAGAGCTGCACAATCAATGCGTTATAACTTCTAAGTACTATGATGCAAATGTGGAAGACTGACCGCTCCCATCCCCACTACTACCACCATCCCCTACAATGTTTTGTTTGAAAAATGAGGGGCAGATTCCCCTTTTCACTCTCCATTAGATACCACAGGCCTATGTGCACTGTGGGCCACATTTTATGGCCCGTGATTGCAGGAGACCGGTCATGTGATGTGACGGGTCACACGACCAGGCTTTCTACATGGCTTTTATAGCTGCTGGAGCACAATGTACATTTGTAAAAAACATCACTGTGCTTTATAAATGTGCTTTTTTTTTTTTTTTTTTTT
>NW_017307157.1:261238-288271 GCF_000935625.1 Nanorana parkeri
TTTAAAAAACTACCCTTTTGTTTATAAAATTGTTTTTTTTTTTTTTTTTTTTTTACAGCTGTAGGACTTTAAGCTGTAGGTTTTTGTTTTTTTATTTAGATTGCATAGAGAATAAAACGCAATTTAGCCTGTATTTTACAAATGCACCCCAGTGTGTTTTGTTTTACATTTTGAGACGCTTACTAGTTTGGTACAGTTCACAACCAGGGGTGTATCTGCCGCGAGGCAAACAAGGCGTTTGCCTGGAGCGGCAGATTCCCTGAGAACAACCCTGTAGTTTAGCATGCATGTAAGGTGCCTAGATGCTAAATCTCACATAGAAGTATGTCTAGTGCATGTTGGCTGTGATTTGCTTTTTGACGGATGCATGCATGTGAGATCTTCACATTTCGCACGGTGTTACTGATGGAGGTATGAGGAAAATCTGCTGCATCAGGTCAGGCGCTGGTGAATGGTGACAACACCTGTGCGAGTCAGTCTACGTTCAGAAAGTGAAGATAAAGGTGGCCATACACTGTACAACCATCGCAAGACCTTAGTCTTGCGATGGTTGTAAAGTGATTTAAAAAAACCCTACGATCTGCCCATCTTGGACAGGCAGATCGTACTCTCGATCATCGCAAGCCCCGCCCCCCTGAGGGGCGGGCTTCCGATGACCGCAATGCTGAACGGACAGTGTGCATTTGTCTCCCGAGCACCGTTCAAACCAGCCGAAAATCGTATGTTTTTCGGCTGGTTTTCTACCGTACTCCTTAGACAAAAGACGTGCGACCGTACAGTAAAAACGGTCGCACGTCTTCTTTCACACTGCTTGATTCTCGTACGATCGCGGGATTTCCCGCGATTCTCGTACGAGAATCGAGCAGTGTATGGGCACCTTAAGAGCTAGGAAACGTTATACCTGGTCCTACATTTCAACGTGTATTGATAAAGGTCAGATGTTGTGAACTGACTTTTTTTACAATTAAAATGCACAAAATATTTATAAAATACCATGCATGTGGAATATTCAGCTGATCTGTGTGGTTGGTAATGCCTTTTAGTGAATTAAAAAATCAATTTCAAAATGAAAAATCAAAGCAATGCACTGTAATGGAGATGCTTCATAATGCATTATCATTTTCAGTGTGTTGTGTTTATTGAAATGGATACAAAATCTGCCCAACCACCTTGTAGATACAGCAATCTGGTGCTTTGTTCCTGAAGGTTTTGTAAAACATTGGAAACTATGAAGTTGCAAAGCTCCATCTCAAGCCATTAGGGGAAATCTGTTAAAGGAACCACCACTCATTTTAAAAGCAGATGTAAACCCAATCACTAAAATCTCATACGAGCTTTAACATGTTTCTGTAATAGTTTTTTGTTTTTTTTCGTCTTCAATATAAAGCTTCTTTTTTTTTTTTTTTAAACCTAGTGGTTTTCTTGTGAATGTCCTTGTTCAGACGACACCTGTTGTGGAGTGACAACAGTCTCCCAAGTACAATCATGCACTGTACCCTGCTGCTTGTGCAAATAAATTTGCCATTGTCACTACTAGCAGGAAATTGAGCCATAAACATGACATGGAGGACAGTTGCTTGATTAGTCTAACTTTGCTGGGTAAAGTGACAGTCTTGTTTCCGTTGCATAGCAAACATCCCTGATTTAATTTGTTTTAGAGAATAGGGAGTTGAAAACTGTTTTTGATCATTATTATTAGTAGTATTCTTTTTAAATGATTATATATTTTTTTAACTTTACATTTTTATTGAAAAATTACACAAAAATAAATTGCTTACATTTCTTTTTGAATTTAGCTAACTATATACAGTAATAACTACTTGGTAATATATATGAGCTCTGTAAGGCAAGGCCCTTTCTCTCCCCTAATGGGTGTTATGTGTGCCCTGGCTCTCCTGCAGGCTAGCCCAAGTCTAGTGGCAGAGAAGACTTGCAGGCACTAATGGATGAAGTGATTTCCCCCCTGACAGTGCCTAAAAAATTCCAAAACCTCTTCTCCCTCAGATAAGTAGCTTTATTCACTGCCAACGTCCAACTGACTTCCAAAGGGGGACACTTAACCACTGATGTCCAACTTCAGGCAGGCACTTCACCATCAACCTCCAGCGAAAGGGGGACATTTTACTGCAGATCACCAAGGTAAAGGGGACACTTTAACACTAACCACCAGCATACAAGGGACACTTCACCACAGACCTCCAACTTGACAACTGACTTTTATTGCAACAGGGACACTCCACCATGGATCTCCAACTTAAGGTAGACACTTAACCACTTCAGCAGGCTAAGGGGAACACTTCAACACTAACCACCAACATACAGGGGACACTTCACCAACGACCTGCACTGTAAAGTGGAAACCACCTTGACCACTCTGCACAATGCATATCCCAGACATGCTCCTCCTGAACACTGAACTGTGAAAGCTCTGCTCTACATTACATATTCCTGAATACAGTGTTCATTGTCTCAACAGTTACTGAATAGAGATTATTTTTTTTACTAATCCTTTGTTTTGAGGTTTGTGTGTTTCTTTCTGTGAGATACACAACCACTGTTCACTGCAACATCCTAAGCAACCTACAGATTTATTTTATTTAGTGTACCCAAGGGTTACGCAAGTCAGCAATCTCCATGCTCACTTTCTGTTTACATACTTGCATTGTCCTCTCTTAGAACACTCCGTGGAAAAGCACCAATTCTCCTCAAAGCAGTGTTACATGCCCATGGCTTATATTGTTTGTAGCCAGGGGCATTATTACTATAAGGAAAGAATGCCCTTTTCATTGGCTCCTTTGCAAAAGACAAACCACCTCATTTTCTGGACCTTTGTTATAACTCCCATGTACCTGTACTTCAATTTCCACCAATGCATAAGGGGGGGCATACTACATAATATAAGGGAAGCTCTACACTACTGACCCCAACATAAGGAGACACTTAAGGGACAATGATCTCAGAAGTATCCCCAAATGATGTCAAACTAATGCACTCGACTCAAGCCTATTTCACTGCAATAATTATGTTGGCGCTAGTGCTATTCTCCAAAGAAATTCTGTTCTGCCACCAGTCCTCTTCCAGGTTGAATGACTGCTTTTTATTCAACCCACGGTGTATTCAAAACCATTGCATAAAATGCTGCTGTTCTGTGGTGAGAGCACTCTCATTTAGTGCTCCCAGTACAGTGACAGAGTTCCCACTCCCTGTTTACAATTGGGAACTGGCAGGATGGGCTTCTGATCCTGTGACCATTGTAATGGTCAGATAGAGAGTCCCACCTCTATCTGACCATACCTGACCTGAGAGTCCCACCTGACTGAGAAGCCCCATTTACTGTTGGGGTTGGGGGGGGTGGGGTGCTGAAGTGGCAGCAGATGGCGCCACCAAATACTTCACTTTTGTGTGACTGGACAGGATTGCTCCGGCCAGAACTCCTGATAAGAATAACATTGATCTGTGCCAGAATGGCTACTTGTCTCCTTCATGGTGTGTGGCTGGGTAACAGTGCAGGAGCACGACTGGAGACAGCTGTCACACCATAGTAAGAAGTATCCAACAAGGGCCTTTGTGGCAGGATCACCAGGTATTATTTTAATGAAAGCCACATATTCAAACATGTTAAAAACAACTTTTGAAATTACATTAACACATTACAGCCTATATGAGATTTTAGTGAATGGGTTTTGATCTACTTTAACAATGGTGGTGCAGTCGGGAAAGCAAGGACTTAAGGAGTCTTCAGTACAAAATTTACACTGGAGCCTGCCCTTGTGTAGACAGACCACTGGGAAGATGCTACTTAAAGGAGAACTATGGGGTTAGAGCTTTTCCCCATAGTTCCCCTTTAGGGTAACGGGAGGACACAAACTATCGTCCTCCCGTCCCCCTAAGCTCAGTATTCCGCGAGCTACAGCTCACGATATACTGAGACGCTGAAGCGGATCCCGACAATTATGTCTGGATCCGCCCAGCTGCGTAAGTGACAGATGGCTCTGCCTATCTAGAGGCAGAGCCAGCTGTACCTGCCCCCTCCCCGTCCGTTCCGCCAGTCAGCGCTGGAGGATCGGAGCGGGAGGGGGGGAATCCAGCCCCTCCCCTGTCACGGCAGAGAGCCATGACAGGATCGATAAGTGAGCGAACGCCGGTATGTGTTCGCTCACCTCCCGATCTACTGAGCCGACCTGTGAGAGTCTCATTGTCACAGGTCGGCTAGAACTATGAGGTGAGTGAAAAGCACTCACCTCATATTTCTCCTTTAATTTAGTGCAGAATGCTTCCTGGCAAATATTGTTAAGTACAAAAATCATAGTTGAGCCCCCTGGCATGGGTTACACCGTCGGCATTCTCTGGCTGCCTTGAAAAATCCCTTCACAATTGCCATTAAGAGAAACGACTAGCAGAATATGGGTTTCTGCTGTAAATGCCTGATAATGTTTCTGCTGCAGGTATAAATTAGAGATGAGCTTGCGAAGAGAACAATTCCGGAGTCCCTGCTGACAAACACTTGAGGACAAATGACCTACAAGTGAGGCAGTATGCAGGCAGAGCGTATGTCTCACTCTCCTTCAATTAGCTTTGATAGTATTCATAAAGGGGAGACGATCACTGCTGGAGACTTCATCTCCTCTGAAAGTGACAACAAGCTAAAGCATGGACTATCGGCTCCAATTACAGGGACTTGCTGCACTAACACTAATACAGGCGGGACCGCTTCCTGCAATATGTTAAACGCATACTATGAAGCCATCTGCCATCTAACAAGATGCTGAGCTTATGCTGTGTTTCATTTCTAATTGGGCACTTGACTAGAGATGAAAGAAAAGAAGTTGCATGGAGTAGGCCCTTATAAACATTTACATGGATTGGAAGGGATTTAAAGGCTAAGTGCAATTAAAAAAAAAAAAAAGTATCCATCTCCCTGCCCACTTCATTAAAGGAAACCTGTGGAGAGAGAAATAGGGAGGCTGCCATCTATGGCCTCCTTTTGAACATACCAGTTGCCTGGGTGTCATGCAGATTCTCCGACTTTTACTAAACCTGAACAAGTCAGAACTCCTGAGCTGGATACTTGTTCTTTGTCAGTGATTCAGTAAATACTTAGGTCATCATATCGGCATTACAGCCAGGAAGCTAACATTCCTCTAAGTACAGGTGTTCTTTAATAGAGTAGCAAGAGCTGGATAGAGTAGCAAGAGCGTAGAACCTTTGTGAGGTTCTCTATTACTGTCTGTATCCCCATCAGGGAGATTTATCCCTCTATTTTTGTGCTGATGACCACTGTCACCAAGTGTGAGGGAAAAGCCAATAGTTTGAGTTGTCAACAGAACAGAAATGGAGGGGAACGTGACCAATGGGGACACTTGTTCTGGTGAAAAATGTCTCCCAGTTTGGAGAGATTTACTTCCACTTCCTGTCTACATGACTATCAGAGAAGTGTTGTAACAAAGAAATAAAATGGGTGACTGATTGCTCAATCCTCAACAGCTTGGTAAGGACAGATAAGTGTTTTTGTATGATGAGGTTTTCTCACGGTAAAGCACAAAGAGTGTACCAACTACTGAACCAATCAAAGATCATCATTGCTTTACATATGAGCAATGGGAAAGTGATTAATCCCCCCCAATACTACATGTAATGGAGTATAAGGATCACTCAATAACCTTACCTGAAAAAAGTTACACACTTACAGCCTTGTTGATTGTCTAGATAAGCCATTCTTAATGTGGCTGCCGCCAAATATTTGCACGGCGTCATGTCTTTACATGGTGCAGGCAAGCTTCTGATGTGAAGGGGGACCTCTGATGTGAAAGAGGGGGAACTCTGATATGAATGGTAGAAGGTTATGACACCAGCACCCCAGGGTCCACTTTATCTTCCTTTCATTTAATATGGTCGCATAAACATGATATCACATATAGATGCAACCTTTCAGAACCGTTTATGGTCCATTCATCTTTCTCTGATGAAGGGGCCATATACGGTTCCGAAACGTTTCATCTATATGTGATACCCTGTTTATCTGACCATAAAAAATTACGGGAAGATAAAGTGGACCCTGGTGTGCTGGTGGCTTATCTTTTTGCATGTTGATCTGTGCGGTGCCGCCCGCTGCTACTTCAGCACCCGATACAGCATTGTGAATGGGATTCCAGTAAGCAGTGTGATGGGATAATTGCTGTGGGTACCCTTTCAATAATGCTTCATTTCTCCTGTAAAGTGATGAAATAAAAGCAATCGTCTTGTGTGTATATGCCTTTGTTAAGTCACAGAGCAAAGAAAGTGTAAAAAGAGAAAATTCTACAAAACAACTATGATCCAGGTATTAGAAATGATCCTAATAATTGGATCATAGAGATATTTCAAACTACGTGTTTTCTGTAATTAGTATCACACATGTCTTCAATCTTATAATCAGTCACTCTGACTATATGAATGGAGAAAAATAGTAATTCTGCTGTCTATCATCATGGGCACACTCAACATGGACCAGAGAAAGCAAAGAAGTGAGTTGTCTGAGGAGATCAGAAATAAAATTATCGACCAACATGTCAAAGATAAAAGGCTGTAAGACCATCTCCAAGCAACTCCATGTTCCTGTGACAACAGCTGCAAATATTACTAAGAAGTTTAAGATCCACAGCAGCCATCCTCCCTGAAAGGGGCCTGAAGAGGAAATCAACCCCAAATTCAAAGAAGGACGGTTCAAAATGGTTGACAAGGAACACTTTCAAAGAATTACAAGCTGCCCTCCAAGGTGAAGATACATTAGTGTTTGGTTGTACCATCCATCAGCAAATAGTTTCCCAGCACACTCACCAGCCAGCATGCACAAAAACGTGTCTCACCGCTAAGGTTAAAAACAGAGGTTTAGATACACGTCTTCTGCAGAAAATGTGAAAGCCGCACCGCCTCACCAAGGCACCTCTATGTAGTGCGTTAAAGCCCTTCCATGTGCACCTTGCTTAGAGCTGGTTACAATTTAAAGAGTGCGTTTGCCATTTGTTTTGCTTGGTTGTACCATCCGTCACTTTTTGAGGGACAATGGCCTCAAAGAAAAGTGACCCAGGAGGACTTCACTGTTAAAAGAAGAACATAAATAAAGCCAGACTGGAATTTGTTCAATGCATATTGACAAGCCACAATACTCCTTTGAGAATGCCCTTTGGACTCTTCAGCAAGATATTGGCCCGAAACACACAGCTAAAATAACCCAAGAATGGCTATGAACAAACATTGGACTGTTCTGAAGTGGCCATCAATGAACCCTGATCTGAAACCTATCAAACGTCTATGGAAAGAGCTGAAACATGCAGCCTGGAGACAGCTTAGACAGCTGAAGCAGTTTGCTCAAAAAGAGTAAGCCAAACTACCTGTTAGCTGGTACAGAAGTCTCATCGAGAGCTACAGAAATCATTTGTTTGCAGTGACGGCCTCTAAGGGTCGGTTCACACCACAAACAGTGCGTTCCAGAGTGGTTAGCCTCTGGAACGCACTGTATCAAACCCGGACAGCTCCTTGCGTTCAGGGGCGGGAGGGGGCGCGGTGGTGCAATGAAGTCAATAACACCGACCCCACGCCCCTGCCCACAGAGTGATCGCTCGCACCTGAATGCGTGGTACATCAGTGCCTGCATTCAGGTCCAGTGTGATCTGCAAAAATGCTGCAAGCACTATTTTTGCAGTTCGCACTGGACCGGAACGCAGGCACTGATGTGCCACACGTTCGGGTATAGGCGATCACAGTGCGGGCAGTGTGGTTACTGCAATGCCATTAACTTCAATGCACTGCCACGCCCCCTCCCACCCCTAACCGCAGGGAGCCAGCCAGGTTGTGTTGGGGTCCAGTGCGTTCCAGAGGCTGGCTTGTGCCCTTAAGGTTGTGCAACAAAATATTTGGTTATGGGTCTCATTATTTTTGTCCATGTCATTTTAATTTGTTTTATTGTTTAAAATACTCTGTTGAATCAAAAATCAAAAGCAAAGTCTGATTTTTTTATTGAATATGGAATAAAAAATCAACGATTCCAATAATTTTTGTCAGCTTCAAGCTATTTTAGAGAGAACTGTGGGTTCTTAATTTTTCATGGAAGGATACCAACCGATTGGTGCACATCTGTATAACAGGCCCTCAAGCTTTTTTCATCTCCAGTTGTAATAAAAGAGGCTAAGAAGTTGTGTTGCGATATATCTTAGTGGACTTTTTCAGACACACATAGATTTGCAATAGAGACGGAGGTTTTGTTTGTTTGTTGATAGAAATCTGGGTTCATACAATGGAAGGTGCCACCTAAACAAACCACAAATCACAATGGTGTAGCTTGTCCTGTATTGATTCGTATCACAATGGGATGGTGATCGTAAACAGTCACACCTAGCCTGGTCAAGACTCAAATCTTGACTACTGATGGCAATGTATGATAGAACGCTGCCACCTAGAGGTGGGTACGTGAAATGCATTGTATTGCATTTTAGATAAAGGTGAAAGGGGGGCGGCGCTTCCAAAGTGTGTGGCCAGTTTCTCTCAAATAAAAGCCAGTAGCTGAAAGGAGAGCACTTCACAAGACCAGGGCTTCACAGGAGGGGGACAGTACGAGGGTGCTTCACAAGACGAGAGGACTTGCTTCAAGACCAGGACATACAAAGGATACTGCAACGAGAAGCCATTCTTCCTAGGCTAAGTCCTGCTCATCGCGGAATTTGTGGAGCCTGCAGCCTGAGCTAAGTACATTTTCAGCGTTTCCCCTCCTAGAAATCATACATGTACTAGAAGATAGTGTAGTGGGTGCATGTGAATGTTTGTAGCAGCCTGTCTTGTTTATGTATTTGTTTGCTTTTCCGGTAACTGTGTATACGCAGCATTTTCGCCAAGTAAAGTACTTTTAATGCTACTGGGTCAGTTTCCTTGAAGTTTACTGCAAGAACAGACAACAAATAGAAATTAAAGTTTTGCCAAGCTTTACAGCTGGGCTCATCCTTGGGATAAGCTTGACGTCTCTGGGATTTGTAATCCAGAGCATTACAGAAGTGCTTATTAAAAGCACTTGCATGTGATTTACTATTAATATATGTATCAGATGAAGTCATAAAAACAGTGTGGGGCAAGGTGAAGTGAACAGACTTAGCCTAAGCAGAGCAGATTGGTGAACAGCAGTTCACAAGTCTGCCACCCTCTCCATCTTGAACAGAGGAGCCCAATGAGGGACAGGGCTGGAAGAAGGCAGAGCACCATGCTGACCTGACCTGCAGGAAGAAGTGTTTGGGTGGCTTTACAGCTTCTGCCTACTGACAGTCACCTTGAGGATGATATGGCCCTGCACCAAATACTTGTGGAAAAATGGGGGTCGCTTAGGAACTACCAGGATATGCTTCATTAAGGCTTCCGAGTTAGCTAGGTATGCTGAGGGCAGGAACTGTGTGGGGCAGGTAAGGGTCTAAATTTTACTTCTGGACATGAAACAGCAAGGAGGAAGCTGGAGCAGAAGTGTTAGGTCCTGTGTCGACAGGCTTTTGTTTGTGTCATTCAGTGTGCCGCCCCAATGGGGCATAGAAGTTTAATGTTAGATAGAATTTATATAGTGTTTTTCCATTAATCATTTCCTATGGCCATTCTATATGTTAGTTCCTATGCTGCCATCTAGTGGCCTTTTGTGATATTGCACCTGTTTTTTATGTATTTCTTTCCTCATGTGATGACACATTTCCTCTGTATGTAAGCCCCACCCTTCTTGTTGGTCAGTATTTCCTGTGTCATGGCCACAGCTAACAGCCACATGTAATCAGGACACATGTACTCTGCATAGTACCCTAGGAAAGGCATCATCTTTTGAACGCATAATATTGTAACCATTCATCGCTGTTATCCTGTTGTCTTCACGTACAGAATAAAGCAACCTTTGTGGATGAACACGGTATTGGTGAGTTCAGCTATCTGACAATGATTGTCCGCAGTGATTGAATCTACTGATACAGGCCAGGCATCGAGGTCTCACAAGGGATACATCGCTATCACAACAATCGGAGTCAGAATATTCAGGTTTTGTATTCCCATAAAAGTCTATAGGATTGCAAATCCAGGTTGAAGCAGGTCAAATGGAGGTCAACTGCAGGTCATGTACACCTGTCAATGTAGTCTGAATGATTTCAGTGGCATTTCACCTAATGCCATCAACACAAGCCCAAAGCCCATCAACGCGGGCTCTTATATTGGGTTTGGGTCCACATTGCTATCCTTTCGCACCCTAAAAAAGGCCCCCTTGCTTTACTCAGTGTTTCATTTGTGCATGGCAAGCTTGTCAGCCATATTTAAGGCCTTTGCAGGTCCTATGTTCATACATACAGTTTGCCTTTTACCATAAATGTTCTTGAAGGTTTGGCTGGGAAAAAAGTTGGGCGTGAAATGCTTAGTTGGAGAGTGACAGGTTCCACAATCTAATCACCTTGAGGCAGCCATGTATGAGGGGGTGGAGCTTGTTAAATGGTAGACATCCCAATCTGCAAAAACTAATTTCAGGTGCCCTCTCCCCCATCCCCCCCCTCCATGGATTAGGGGGGGGGGGGGGGTGGCAGATAGCAGGGGAATCAGCAGATAGCAGAGAAGCTAATGCTTCCCCTGCTATCTGCTGTTTTTTTGTATTCTGACAGCGGCCAGCAGATGACGAAAAATCGGGCGTAAAAAAAAAAACCCAACAGATAGCACGGATATAACTCAGAGTAAACCTTTCCGGGATAAAATGTTTCTAATTGCGGGTTTTAGGGGGCCAAAATCTTATAGTGGGAGATTCCTGGAACTTCCAGAAGAGTTGGGATGTCTGGAATGGTATGGTCAGTTTCTAAATTATGGGGACAATTTAAATCGTTATTACCAAGAGCTACCTTTGTAAACCGGGGTGCCATCTGGGTTTATTAGGGGTGCGGTCATTACAGGTGTTTTTTTTTTTACAGTGTCATTGGTACTTATGGTACTTAACAATGATGCTGTGTGATAGTGTTGCCACATGTACCTTTTGGTTTGGGATTATCTTAGATTTTGTAATAAAATCTAAGATGTGAAAGGGTCGGAGTCCTGGTGAGAACAGGGGGCTTCTGATTTGAAGTGGGGAGCCAATGAGGACTGTAGACCAGGAGCTCTAGGTCTGCCTCTTATCAATCCTTGCCAGAATAGGGTGGTTGTGTGCATCTTCCCATTTATGGCAGGTAACATTTACATTTTCTAATATTTTAGTCTGAGGTGCTTTGAGATCCTGCCTTGTAAAGTCTGAGAACATAGAGCAACTAGGCTCCAAGTACTACAGCAGTAGACATTTAATTTCACCTGGACCTGTGTCTATGCAGAAGCCAATACGGATGGATATCTCTGGAGGGACAGACTCTGAACAGAAATAAATTCCAATTATAGAGATATTTCTAGTAGGAAAATCATTCCGCAATGTGAACACTAGAGGGCAGCATGTTACTCCACCAGCACAAGGAAGGATGCCAATGCAGAGAGTTTTTTCTTTTGCTGTGTCACATCTAGAAGGTCCATTAGCAGTAATTAATGACATCACTCTTTGTAGTATACTTGTCATTTGCACCTGATCTCAGTCTTCCATGCTGAGGACTTTCCCTGGAAACTATTCTTCCAGTAATATTCAGGTTCTTCAGTAATAACCAAATGCATTATATGTGTCAGATTAATTTCTTTTATATTTGCACATTGTGGAGAAATAAAGGACAGACAATTAGGAGGCTCCAATTGTTCACCTCTCAATGGCTTCAGTCCCTGTTCACATGTATGTGATTTGAGGTGCTTTGGCTGCTGTGCAACAATGCATGACAAAAGAATTCGCATTGTTTTCTATGGCGACCGTTCACTCCTATGTGATGCGTTTCCATGCTGCTTTGAAAATGGTGCAGGAGTTTTTTTTTCTGGTGCTACATAGTATGTTTATAGTCCCATAAACTTCAATAGGAGTCCATGAAAATGCGACATAGCATGCTTATCGTCCCATAGACTTCAATAGGAGTGTATGAAAATGCGTGCATCATGTATTTTGGTGTGCTTTAGGACATGACAACAAGCCCCCACCCACTAGCAACCTACACTTTATTTCACCTTTATTGGTCAAAACAACAATGCACAAAAAAATGCACACCAATGCACTACCATGCAGATACACAAGTGTAAACGACGACTGTATACCTTCTCAGTCACAAGTGTGCACATTGAAGTCCTTCCCCTCAACTTGGCTTAATGTGCTGGATCATTGACATAGAAGGTATTAGGTCTGAATCATTACAGGTTTCCCAAGTTAGAGTTTAAAGATAAGGAGCCATTAGAAAGCAAAGAGAAAAGCTGGCCAACTCTTAGACCAGTCCCTGGAGCATCTCCCCCCGCTGCAGCGGTCTAAGGTCCCTGTGTCATCGCGTCCAATACACTGTGTGTACTGGGACATACCATTGCATAGCCGAGGAGTAGAAAGGCAGAAGAGAGCTCTGCCGGCTCTGAGGTTCGGGTGAGTATAACTTTTTTGTTTAACCCTAGGCAAAAATGAGCAGTTAACCCTTGCAGTGCGGGGGTAGCCCCAAGGACAGAACTCCAATGTATTTATTTTACCCCATGGACCTAAAACCTTGGAGCATCTCTTTCAAACAGTAAATCTTCTAAACATCCCCACCCCTTTTAAATAGCTTTTTTTCGTAACCTGCAAAGACAACCTGCGCCCATTCTGTCTCAATCATCAATAGAACGTTCCCAGAATAGTATTCCCAGGACGATATCAGATGACCATTTTCTCCTCAAAACAGGATACATCAGATCTCATTACCAGCTGCGTGATGTGTGTCTGCCTGACGTTCAGCTTCCAGCCTGACAAATGAGCACCAGACAAACCTCACTGTTGTGTATTCAATTCCAATGGCTGCTATTTACAGACATTTCATTTCATTTAGCCAAAATGAAACGTATTCAGTTTAAAGGGATAACACACTGGAGACGCAGAGCCATGGGAACACACGCCGGTATCTGGAGCTAGGTAGGAAGGAGAAATATTTCAAAGGAACATATCTGGTCTTCATATCGTTTCTTCTTTTCTGATCAGCATGTTCAGCACTAGAAAATAAAAATCTTAAATATTACGTACAGATATTTCTTCCAGCAAGGGGGTGGTGCTTTAATCTTGTTTTCACATCTTTTGGGCTACCCTTATCTATTTTGTTGGGAAAAGCCTGTTTACAGAGCTCAGTAGCTCAAGCTCGTGTGTTTACAGACAGAGCAGAGCGGTCACTCCTCCCTTCAGACATCTCTACCTTAAATTGAAATTAGGAAGAAGGGGAAGAAAACAGTTTTTGCTACTCACTCACTTTAAAAACACAGAGAGGGGATTTATCAAAACTGGAGCAGCTGTGCGTAGCAACCAATCAGGTTCTTTCTTCAGTTTGTTCAGTTAAGGTTTGAAAATAAAAGCGAGAAGCTGATTGGTTGCCATGCACAGCTGCTCCAGAATTTGTCTTTGATGAATTCCCATCATGAATGCCCCCAGGACAATCCTGTGTCCTGGGGGCACTCTATTAAAATGTTTAATGCAGTGACGTGTGGTACCTTTCCGTGCTGGGGGAGGCCTTCCCCTTGCCCACCAAAGCCCCCCCACCTGGGCACCAAGCTATGTGTGGAGGTGGGAGGGAAGAGCCTCCCTGTCCCTCAATTGTTCGTCACTGGTGAGGCATCGAGATCGATGTCCTCAGTGTTTTTGGGTCATTGGTCCAAACCATCCACAGAGCTCACGCCTCTAACAGCATGTAGGGGCTGTTTGCAGCTCTGGCCTCACTAGTTAGGTTACACAAGCAGTGGGGAAGCCCGCTGCTGTGTAACCTAACTACCTGTCAAAAGCCGGATGAAGCGCTGCCTGTAATTAACGTCCGTCCATGACAGGTTACACAGTGGGGAGGCTTTCCCCGCAGTGTAACCTGTTACAAGCAACTCTGAATGGAGAAAAAGCTGTCAGCTTCAGGCTTGAAGCTGACACCATTTTTCTTCATAACACTAGGTAAGCCTCTGCCTCCCGTGACCGCACGTCCCTGGTTTAATGACATAAAAATAAAATGAAATAGTTTAAAATCTAAAAGGTTTTTGCGGTCACAGGTGTATGTCATACATCGGCAGCTGCACAGGCTTCTACACAAGCTCCTGGCTTCTATAGCAGATGAGAGTTTGTTTACATTACTGAAGCCAACTGTTGGCTTTCTAGTTGAAGCTGCCCGGTCACGTTCACAGGTCCACTAACATGCTTCCCCCTCATGTATCCTGGACTCTGTTGCCTCTTCTGGGCTTCTGAGCTGTCCATGCTGGGCGTCTGAGCTGTCCATGCTGGGCGTCTGAGCTGGGCGTCTGAGCTGTCCACGCTGGGCGTCTGAGCTGTCCACGCTGGGCGTCTGAGCTGTCCATGCTGGGCGTCTGAGCTGTCCATGCTGGGCGCCTGAGCTGTCCATGCTGGGCGTCTAAGCTGTCCATGCTGGGCGTCTGAGCTGTCCATGCTGGGCTTCAGTGGATGACGCTGGATGTGATGAGCTTTTTGTCACTTCCAGTTTCAGAGTTGTGCTTCCCCAGCTTCAAAATAGGTGACATAAAGTGATGTCTCCTTAAAGAGAACCTGTCGCTTCCGTTGTGCTATCACATAGGGGGTTTGGCAGATCCTTCTGATAAAAAAGGATGGGCCCATCGTCTAATAATGCTAGTTATCTCCTTGCCATGCCGACCCGTTGCCATCTATGCTTTAAAGTGATATTAAAGTCAAAAGGTTTTTAAGATATTTCAAATGCTGATTAAATCGCTTCTTCATGTTTAAAAGTTTTAATTCCCTACAGAATCAGCTGGTTTCCTGAGCACTCATCCTGATATTCCTGTTTTAGGGTGCCTCCTTTTCCTTGCAAGGCCCTGTGGAGCCACCCTGGTGTGTTCTAGTAAGCTGCGTGTCTCTGCACAAACACAGGCGCAGAAAGGCAAGCTACTTCCTTCCGGCCTTTTCAATGCTAGTAGACTGTGCGCTCCCTTGTAATCTTGTACTGGACAGGAAGTTCAGGGAAGTGAAGCTGAGAGAGTTGGAGCTGTTCAGAAACATGATGGCTGTAAGTGCTTGGGGAGAAATGTAAAGAAATACTTTGCTGAACAATGTATATTTGTTTGATCCGCATTCATTACTGAATAAAACGTTTGAGAGTTTAATACTACTTTTAGGTTGCTGATTTGGGACAAGTAGGCAGATAAGACCTCCTGATTTGACACTCTAACCAAATTGAGTATTTTCTATTTGCCTTCTTTTTGGCAGGGAGACCTTATATTCCGAGCTCGATTCTAGTGACAGAGTCTCTTGAAGTGCAAAATGAGAAGTATGTCACTTTATAAATATTTCACATAATGTGTGCTGCCATTTTCATCCTTCATTCCCCCCCCAGTTCTAAAGTAGACTCTCATTGGTTATTCTAGCAGATTCAACTGGGTCTGGTGATCAAATCCAGGAAGGATCAAATGATGTATACACAGTTTCTGCTCCTCCCTACACCTTTTTCCAAGCTAGTAGATGGACAGCTGTTGGCGACTGATCTGTTCCTTGGACAGGAAGTTCTGGGTAGTAGAACTGAGAGAGTTGGAGCTCTTTGGAAACATGATGACTAACAGCTATTCACAAAAGGGTGAAGAGTTTGGAGAAGGCAGGAGAAGTGAACAATCTAGGCCAAAATAGCCGACATCTTTATTTTACACCGGAGACCAAAATGAGTACTTAACCCTTGCAGTGCGGGGGTAGCCTCACTGCAAGGGTTCGTTTTGTTTCCACCCAGAGTTCTTCTTTAGGTCTCCATCATTTGCCGGAAACTGAAATATGAGGTTTGGGTGAATTGACTATCATCTGAAGTCTGAAATGTATTGTGGAGGTAGATTCCATTATGTCATGGTGTTACAGTGCAGAACAATGATCTGTATGATGGTTGTCACCTTAGTGCCTGTTTGGGGGGGGAGGGGGGGTCTCTATAGCACACATCATAACCACCACCGAGCAGTACTTAAAAGTAAACCTAGTATTATTTACAGAAGGTCAGCAGTGGCAAGTTCACACCAGCCACAGTGCGTTCCGGCCCGATTGGGACCAGACCGCACTGGATCGCATTGCAGCCAGCTCACTATGTTGTGGGGTGAGAGGGGGCATGGTAGTGCATTGAACTAAATGGCACTGGAGTCACACGCTCTGGCAGCAGTGCAATCGGCTGCACGGGAACACGTGGCACATCAATGATTATGTTCCAGTCCGGTCGGTAAAAATGCTGCATGCACTATGGGCCACCCTTTCCCATGCAGCCGATTGCACTGCGGCCGGAGGGCGTGGCTGCAGTGCCATTGAGTTCAATGCATCCCACTCCACAACAAAGTGAGCCGGCCACAATGCGATCCAGTGTGTTCCAGCCCCAAAAGCACTGTGGCTGGTATGAACTTATCCTGAGGCTTCAATATTCTGGCTGTCATGCTGATCCTCTGCTTCAATACATGTCCATTTCTCTTTTTATAAATCGCCCCTTTGAGTCACTGACAAGGATCATATATGCAGCTCAGAAGTCCTGACTGATCGCATACCTGTCATGTGCGAAATGCGAGGACGTCATTGCTGACCTTCTAAAAATTATAGATGCCTGGCTGTTGTTATGCTGGTTCGAGTACTTCCTGCATCTCTAACCTGTAAACAGCATGCCGATAAGAATTACTTTATGGAGATAAGAATTCTTACTTTTCTTTGATGTACCTGATGTGTTCCAGGTCAATGTCTTAAAAGGGCCATTTATAAAGAAAATGGATATTAAAATAATGAGAAGCATTGAAGCCAGAAGTCCGGCATGGCAGCTGTACAATTAGAATGTTCACAGGGTGTCCAGTATATGGTTACATAGTATTTGAGGTTGAATAAAGACATAAGCCCATCAAGTCCAACCTATTGTGTGTGTGCGTTTCTATGGGTCTATGTGTGATTTTGATCTTAGGCGTACCTGTACCCCTTTATGTTATGGTTTCCAAGAAACGTCCAGGAGTTTCTTGAATGATTCCACACTCTTAGCTGAAATCACTTCCTGCGGCAGAGAGTTCCAGACCCTAACCGCTCTAACTGTGAAGAACCCCTTGCGACCCGTGTGTTGAAATGTTTTTTCTACCAATTTTTGGTGGTGCCCTCTGGTCTTTGTCACGGAGCTAACTGTAAACAGTTTGGTACTAATGTTGCTGTCACCATTGAATAGTTTATACAAGAAGATCATATTCCCCCCTTAATCTCCTAACTTCCAAAGAGAACATATTTAATTTTAACAACCTTGTTTCATAGTTCAGGTCCTTGAACCCCTTTATGAGTTTGGTAGCACTCCGCTGGACCTTTTCCAATTCAAGGACATCTTTTCTGAGTATCGGTGACCAAAACTGGACCGCATACTCCAGATGAGGCCGAACCAGTGATGTGTACAGTGGCAAAATTATATAAATTAGAATATAGCAGCCTCCATCTTTCCCAGAGAACCCAGATTTCCTGTAAGACAAAATACATCTCCGTAGGGAACAATTTTACTCCATAAAGCTAGAAAAAGGTGAAAGTATGACCCATTTATTTTCTTGCCGTTTCAAGGATGCAAGCAACATCGTACATGGAATAAACACCCAGACGTAGTCAGTGCAGAAACACAAAGAAGCAGTTATCAAAGTGTCCACATGGGGGTGACACCGGCCATGGTTAGCCGGATTTCAATCCCAGTGGTTCTCAGAAGATGCTCTGTACAGAATACAGCACACAAACCTTAAACCAATGTGACGGACGGTGACACTAACCTGCCAATAAAGTAAAATGGGTTTATATGGACCATTTAAACTTGCCCCGTGCATATGGATTGAAACATTGTGCTAATAAAATTCCTGTGATGGTTCATATAACCAGTACTGTATTCAGGCCCCGTTTTGGGTGAGTACCTTGCATAGGCCTAGGGCTATTGGTCTCCAAATAGGCACCAATTAACACATAACTCCAAATTTAAGACCCAGGGGGAGGACCGGACCGGAGGGGGCATTTTTCCCCCGGGACAGTACATATGAGATATTTTTGCCATGAGATACTTCCTCATGCAGTCGTTGTTTGGTGCAGGGCCTGCAGTCAGCTCCACATGGTAGCCATTATATAGCAGTCTACTCGTCGTTTAATTATGTGATAACAGCATCTGGCAGAGGGAAGTCTTTCAGCTGTAGCTCACGATATACTGAGCTTTGGGTCACAGGAGGATGCTAGTATATGTCCTCCCATGACCCTTAGAAGCATGGGCAAAAAACACTTACTCCATAGTTCTCCTTTAAGTTATCATAGGCTATAATGGAGTATGGGTAGCAGTCATAGAAATGGTGTCTGTTCTAACACCTAATCCCTGCAGAGAACAAGGGCCTGGCCAAGGTCACATGGTGTCATATCCTGCATCACGGGTTTGGCAGGGCAAAAGAAGCAGCCAGAAAAGCAATCCAAATCTAAATATATTACATTAAGTCTCAGCTTTCTAGACCTTTTTCTGGCTGTTGGAAAGACCATAGTCTTGAGGTCTACTCAACATTTTCAGCATAAGAGGAGCGCTTGAGAGTTTACTTATACAATTGTAATCATAGATTATCAATTGGAAGAAACCTTTGAATGGCATTTGCTAAAAGATAAAAATTGTGTACTGCTATGAGTACAACTTAGGCTCTATGCACACTGGGCTTTAATGTACATTCGGGGATTCCTGCAGCAAGAACCGATGGAGTCTTGATGCAGGAATCCCAGGTGTGTCCATTCAAATGCGGCTGCTGTTAATGACAGGGTGACAGTAGCTGCATCTGTCCACATGTAGTCGTATATGGAATTATTACCTGCGGATTCGAGAGATGCCTGTCCTGTGGTGCACACGCTCTGCGTCCCCGTCATTCACTTGAATGGACACAGTGGTTGCATCTGAATGGGCACACCAGGGATTCCTGCCACAAGAATCTGTAGGCTCTTGCCACAGGAAATGCACATAAAAGCCCCATGTGAATAGGACCTAAATGTGACAAATTCAAGGTTTGCTGGTGGTAGGTCAATGTATATGAAAACAAAGTGATAATCGGTGTTCAGAGGTAACATTTGTAAGAATCTGACCCATAAACCTCTGAATAGGGCTGCTAGGTATTTGAAGTCTAGGAATGTACTGGTTCTCCTGCAGTGATAAACAAGCAGGTCGCCTTCGGCAGTTTACATAGAATCCTAACTTTAGTTCAGTAATGAAAAAAAGTGGTGGCTGCTTAGAGTTAGTTTCGGAATGGGTGTGGCTTTAATGTGTATGTCAAGTCTTTGTTCTGGTTTTGGATAGCATAGGGAAGTATTAATACACCTCTTGGGGTTTTTTTAAAATTTGTTTTTTATTGCTACCTAGGGCCGTTAGAGAAATGTAAACTCCCTTCAACGTTTTACCAGACAAGAAGTGAGGGAAAATCTCCAACAGCAACACAGACAAATAAAAGGTTTCTTTTTTTAGTAGAGTAGCTTAATCCCTGTCGGTTTTTATTTCCAGAAATAAATGATTCAGAGTTGCTGGGATTTTAGAGCTCATTCAAATGATCCAATGCAAGGAGATCTTCCAAACAAGCACCCCAGCTCCAGTAAAGGCAGCCCACAACCGGAAGACCTCCCTTGATAATTACTCAAAGTATTATATACGGTGTATATACACTGAGTGGCCAGATTATTATGACCACCCCATCAGTACTTCGTTGGGCCACAAGATGTTGAAAGGTGATGTGAGGAATCTGACACTGCACTGTTGCCCTTCTGTTGTCTTGTACCAGTCTTGCCACTCTCCGTTCTGCCCATTGACTAGTCGCTGACGGTCACAATTCGCACGTTCAGACCCAGATTTTCGGCTGACAGTCCGGTCTTTAAACACTTTAACAGCTGCTCTTGAACATTTAACGAATTCTGCTGTTTTGCTGATACTCGCTCCATGGCTCCGAGCGCCAACAATCATCCCACGTTCAAAGGCTGCTAAATCGCATTGTTTCCCCGTATCTTCAGAAAAAAATCACTTCTACTGTCGTGGTAAACGACCTGCTTCCCTATTTATAATGGTCTGGCCCTCTAGCAACTTCAGCGCGAAATTATAGCTCATTTGCCTACAAACGTCAGGTGGCGCGCGCGCGCGCGTGTGTGTGCTACAGAAATGGGGTCTTTCCCCTTTTGGTTTGGGCGCCCAATAGACTTTAGTTGTTTACAATTTGATCAGATATATCTTGTGTGATCAAATGTTGAACAGTTAAAGCATCTTGGCCTCCATCTCTTTTTAGTTTGGAGCCTTTTTAAAAAAAAATCGTTTCAGGTTTTCATTTTGGTCCATGTCCTTGTTGAATATTTGTCTTAACTACTTGTCTTTCAGGTACAGTATATCAACAAAGAGCCCAGTTTACTATACATTAAATGGATATGTGCCTCTGGGCGGTGTACCTGCTTTGTACACAGTGACTTCTAGAGGTAATTTGATGCAAGAAAACAGAACTGCTGTCTGTTTGCCTCACATAAGTGTTCAGCAACACCTGTGTACACAGCAGGTACATTACCTGGCAACTGCAACAAAACCAGTAAACAGAGTCATGAGCAACTCTGCTTGACGGACTAAGGTGAACTTGATGCTGGAATGCCTCAGACACCCCTTTGGTGCCCATCTACACTAACCATATATGTTCACGTAACAATTTGAAGAATGATGGCAGGTTGACTCACTCTATTACAAAGATCTCTATACTCCAGGTTAATTACTTTAAATTATGAAATATACAATGGGTTGGAAAGGGTCCCCACAGCTTGGCAAAACCAGGAAATCTGAAAGGTGGACTTTCACTGTTGGAGAATCTAGGAAAGATGTTAATGGCTGCTTCAGCTTGCAGGAATCCCCATAAATGAAATTTTTCTCAGAATATCTAAACAACCATTAACACATACACAAGGCTTCCTTTAAATGGCCTTGGATAACTCCCATCTTACTTTAAGATATATGGCCACTTGAAATGAGACAGATGAATGCAACAATGCTGAAGTAGTCGTTGAATTATTTATGTCTAAAGTGCACTGGACTTTCAGACAGGATTAGTTCACAGCAAGAGGCTTTTAGAACATGCCTGCAAATATACACTCACAGAATAGTGTTAACAGACTCATCTACAGCACATTGGTTTATTTTGTACAATAGAAAATGAAAGAAGCCAGTTTAAAACGTCACAAAAAGCATCAACGGGTGACAAGAACTAGAACATTAATTGCAGTATAAGATTGTCTATGGGGCTGGAAATGAACAAAAACAAAGTCACAAATGTCCACGAAAGCCTACCAGGGTTATTTACAAAGCACTTTCGAGAATCCGAGAAGACCTGCCGTGCACACAGCATAAACAGCCTTTTATGAGCTTAGCTGAGATTTCGGATTGCAGCCAATTAGTTTACTAGGCGTACTGATATGGTACGCTTCGCTGATGACACAGGTTATACAGCATCTATGCCCACACATGTTCCGCTTTCTGATTGCAACACAGGTCCACTTTAATAAATGAATTCATCAATAGAAGCAGGTAATATAGCACTGGCCATTTGTGCATGCTACCAGAGATATTTCTAAAACTGCGGCCCTGGTGGTGGCAGTTCTAGTAGAGAAATTCCACAAGATTAGCGCTTTTCCCTGTGGAGAGGTTTTTTTTTTATAAAAACGCCTTTCTTTGAAGCCACACTAGAGAATGTGAACCCTTTGTGTACCTAATTGTGCAATCACAGCATATAATGAAAATGCTACAGCGATCACATGCTGCGCATTCCTAAGTGCAGGGCAGCAATGTAATGGCAACATTTCAGGGTAATGCATGGTTCCCACAACATATGCATATACAAACATAGTTCTTTCAGTAGATTTGGGTGTAGCATGGTCAGAGGCAAAATGAGGTGATGCCACCAGTGTGCAGGTTTATTCACTGGCCAAAGCTCCAGAGAAGCCTAGCATGTCACCAGTCATTGCAGTTGTTGGGCTTAGATGTGGGCAAAGCCTAAACAGGGCACGATATCCAAGCTCTAAGCTGAACTAAATTGATTGATTTATTTCCCATGTTACTGAGCAGTTTTACAACTTGTTAGCAATGATCTCATTGGCAGTTAATTCCAAAAGCTCCGACTCATTAAACTGCAATATTACTTATAGCTCAAGTTTAATCTGCTTATTTTTTCCTTCACTGGATTCTTTCACCCACGTTTCACACAAGTTAGAGCAATTGGTAAATCTTGGGTGAAAGCACTGATAAAATAGACCCATAACTGAGCCGAAACAATGCGTGAGTTTAGGCAATTCTAAGTAAAAACGTAAATGTCTGATTTGCTTAAAAACCCTCTTTCTATAGTACATAGGGTTTTTTATCAATTAAATAGGGATGAGTTCAGGTTTGGGCCAAACCTGAGCTCATGCCTAGGCTATCCCGCAGTCCCTATGTAAACAGCAATAAGGCTGCCAACCGAATTGCAACCTTTGCTGGACTGATCATAAAAATGTATTGGTTACAAGTAAAATCTGTATTGTAGCTCAGGGTTCAGGTATAACCCAGTAAGAGAAGGCGTTTCCTTGGTGGTGAAGGGGGTCACAAACAGTATCTGGTTTTGCTAGACACAAGGGAATATGGTCAATTAGTGGGTAAAATTGTAATGAAATAGCACTAATTACCGTTGATTTCGCTCAGTGTTCACATGCTCAGCAAAGCCCCAAACCCTGCAAGGTAGCAGCACAAATACCCGCAGTGGCTATTAGCTACTTGGTTATACATAAGTTTCTAAGATGTTGAATTTTAACACATGCGCAGTAGAGAATTCATAAACGAGCTATATTTTAGTATCTCAAAAATGTCAGCGTTACCCTCGTAATTAGTGCTTTGCAAAGAACAACATTTTGTGTTTTAATTACAATGTTCATCACTAGCCAAAATAAAGCATGTTTATACAGATTAGCCCTTTTTTTTTTTTCTTACTGCATTACAAAGTATTATTTTTATTCATACAGATTGTATAGCCCTTTTTTTATTATATATATATATATTTGTAGAATACAAGTCACATAAAATTCACAAGTGTGTAAAATGTCAAATGGTGGAGCAAGTGGATTTGATCAAAACAGAACAGTGTTCGGCCACACGACACGTATGCAGTTGTGTATATAGAGCGTTAAGTTAGGAATTCAATCAAAACACAAAGATCAGGAATGTTAAAGAGTCCACACAAAATTCTGTAACAGAACATATACCTCATACAGGAACTGTATATTTAACATGGTAACATGCATATTATTTAGAGCACCCCAGCTGTTTTAACTGCAGTGATTTTTTATTTATTGTATTTTGGAATATGAAACTCCCCATAACTTCTATCATCAACAGACTTCAAGTTGTTCTATGAGTGAATCGGTCAAATGCAAAATAGGGTCACACAGATTTATTTTCAGGTTTGATTATCAGAGCAACACCAAAGGTTGTGAAGGTCTAAGCAAATAATCCACTCACATTAGGCCCAGTTACATAGGCGCTCATGCTTAGTTTGAGTATATTACTGCAGACTCCAGAAGGACACAGGATTGGCAGGTCATATTTGTGAGATTTAGACCCTCACACTACATAGCTGTTGGTAAACAATGATCTGGCAGATGAAATGTGAACTCAAGGGGCAGACTATAACAATTCATGGCCATACGGTTGCTTTTAAAAGAAAATAAGGAAAAAGTAGAGCATTAGTCATATCCCCAATATAAAATAGGGCCCACCAGGAAACGGAGTCACCATGAGAAAGTTGCTGATATATGCTAGAAGGCAGGCTTGGCCAAACATTCGTGTTTGGCTTATGTCAAGCAGCGTGGAAGGTGTGAGGGACATCATCCTAGCAATCAAAGACACTGTACGGAAAAGCCAGATTGGTTGCTGTCATCTTCACAACCAATGGCACGTATGGCTGAGCGTCTTTAGTTGCTAGGCCATTGGCAAACTCAGGGCCACCAGCTTTGAGGCAACCAACGTAGGGAGGAACTCACTTTTACCACAAATTACTCCAAAATGATGTTGGCCTTATTTACCGCTAGTTTCCTTACTTTGATTGGTTGCTCAGGCCTGACATGAGGACAGGACATTCCTATCATTAACACCAGAAAAGTGTGCCCCCCTTCACACCCAAAAAGGACTTCTAACCTGATAAACCTGGGTGTTCAACGTTTCAACCATACACATAGCAGCTACATCTCAACTCCACTGTTTCACTAAACCAAATTTTCAGCAAATAATAGATGGCATTCAATTGATTGTAATAAATACACTACACTCCCCACTGTGCTCCCTTGGTATTATTAAAGTCCAATGCAGTACTACAATGAAGAGATTTGTTCAACTTCTAGCGTTGTTCAGCAAACTTTTCTAAGGCCATAAAAGTATGTCCTACGCTGGTCCTCCAGTTGTGTAGCCATGTTTAACATCTCTTATGGAAAGGCCACTGGTTCCTAGGATGACTGCAAAGCTTTGCCATTTGGTCATAAACACAAGAAGGGTTCACTGTAGGCTACAAATGCCCTCTGCACTATTGTTTTATGCAGGTTATTTAGAATGGCTATTTGATAGGCCGCATAGTTATAAAGGTCAAATATCTTCAGCTTCAACAAAACCACAGGGCTCATGCACCCCTCAGGCTATTAATCCTATCACACAACCCAACTAAAACGATGTGGAGTCAAATCATTAAAGAGGAACCTATAGGCAAAACACAGACCAGAATTTGAAATGAGGGCAGAATTAATCTATTTGCTCCTCCTTTTAGGTCCACGGTAACGTTTATTTAAATCTTGCTTAGGCCTGGCACAGAAAATAAATACATCCCATTTCTGGCTGCTAAGGACAGGCTAGCCATTACACACAAAGCAGTTCTATCCAGTAGAGTCCACTAAACCATTCAGGTGGTACAGACTACTGAACACGGTAAATCAGATCCTATCAAGAGTGAAGGCATCCAAAGGATTTTCTGTAGCTCACAGTAAAAAATAAAATGTACAGATATTATATAAAAGGTGCTCATTATTGGATAGAAGTTCTCCCATAACTGGCTGAAATGAAGCCTATGTAGTTGTTGCTTAAAGAGACCCAGTCATCAGACCATTTCTTTTTTTATATTCATTACAGTTTGCATTAAGTTGTAAAATTAAGGTGACGATGTAGTAGTCTAGAAAGTTGTAATTCTAACCAATCTTATGTAGAGAGCTCCTGTCACCAATTTATTTCAAGAAAAATTAGGTTATATATTTTATTTACCTGTAAAAGCCTCCCTTGTCTGGCCATCCAAAAGCCCCAAGACTGCTGATGGGGTTGCCATCTTGGATTTGACATCAGCAGCCCCAGCAGACGTCAAGCTGTCACTCAAGTGATTCTCTGTAGTATTTCCCTTGCACTCCTCCTTCAGCAGCTACATAAAGGGTTATGGAAAGAGGTGAGTAGCTGGCCCAGCACAGATAGCAATTAAACACTCCCAGAAGAGGAGACGGCTATTATGTGTAAGAAGGGAGGGGGCTGTGTAAGGTAATTACCTCCGATGTAGTTAAATTTTCTATCTAGTGAATAAAGCACATTGCAAGTGAATAGGGGGGTTGGGTTTGTTGGGGTAAAGGAAAAAAAACTCCAAGTAAGCATTTGAAATACTTGAATTGTCTGTGCTTTCACCTGCAATTTTTAGGGTTTTTCGCTAAACACTGGTCTTGGGGTAATTCCTAATAGTTCCAATGCACTCTCAAAGCTAGGATATTGTATAAGTTAACACTAAAGCTGGCTATACACCATTAGAGTTTTGTTAGAAAACAAATTTATTTTCAGAATGTTCATTAATTAAAACAGTTAATGGGGGTTAAAGCAAGGATTTTGACTGTAGTGTAGGAGAAGAAAAAACAAAAAAACACAAAGCAATGGAAAATGTCTCTCGAATGAATAAAACTCAGTGAATGAGATTTTTCCTTGAGAAACTTTATTCATTTCCAAAAGTGAATGTTCAAACCAAATGAAACTTTGAATGACATTCGTGAAATGTCCGATGTCATTATTGAAAATTCTGACGAGATCTTTTGAATAAGTGTTTGTATGAAATTCTAACCCTGTATGACCAGCTTAAGGTGCTGAAACATGATCTAATGCAGACGGCCTTGTTTATGCATGTCTGCTGCAGCTAAAACACGGCTACATATCCAATAAGTAGAAGGGGGGAAAACCCAGTTAAACCAGTTTCTCTTGCTGGAAAAATTGAGCTTCTGGTATGGAAGCACAACAAGGGGTATGTTTTTAAAGCCGTAAACGAGCCTTTCACCAAACATTTACTACGGGTGAATCTTCCTGGTACAAGTTTTAAATTATATTGGTTTAAATTCAGTGAAAGTTTATTGAAAGTTACATTCACAGCTTTATAAATATACCCCTAGGCATTTCGTACAGCCCAGTTGTCCCTCTTTCCCCCTTTGCTGGTCTTTTAATTTTAGTAATAAACCTTTATAGAATAATGTTCTACTTTTCATCGAAACTCATTTTGATACATTGTGCATTTCTGTGTTATGTTAGTATACATGTAGTGTTGTAAAGAAGAAACAAAACCCCCATTGCTGGGTTTAACCAATCTTTGCCCTTAACATCGTGACCAGAATAAATGGGGGGCATGGTAGGGAAGTGGCCCCTGCCTGCACACTTGAAAATTTTAGTTCTTTGGCTGGAGCCCATAGGATATACCTTTAGGCCACAGGAAGGTGCTCCAGAACCGTATTAAAGTTATACTATCAGAATACTTTTACTTTAATTCAAAACAGTAACAAAATCTGGTAATTCTTAACACATGCATCACTGATTCATGTAGATTCTGAAGTTTAAGGACTAGTGCACTTTGAAAAGCACTTGAAACAAACACAGTAGCATTTGGTGTATTTAGGAACAAAATTGTTGTCTTATCTGTATTTAAACC